>NC_090752.1:70783592-70803592 GCF_036898095.1 Palaemon carinicauda | reverse complement strand
ATACATACCAATCTAGAACTTTTTATCTAGGCAATAATTTACAGTTGCTTAGAATCTCAACTTAATTCAATATGAAATCTATTATTGACAACAGTCATTTAAAAAAAATAACATGGAAAGAGGACATTACGTACATTTTTCCCTGAAGAGAAACAAAAATTTGGGGGTCGCCCAAGCGGGCCATTTCCCTTCGATGACAGAGATAAATACTTGGAAAAAATCCCTCAGCCTCTGGATGTCCTCAAGATCCATTCTGAATGGAAGGGATTTCCCTGTTGTGACCGCAAGAGGGGTCAGCGAGTATTGCAAACGAATTGGGCAATAATAGTTTCATAAGGCGTAATAGGAAAACCCATCTATTATTCTATGTTTCGTATAAACAATATCTATTTTTGAAGAACTTTACATGACATTGTTAAAACAAGATGGCACTAGTATTTCAGGTTATTCTTAGTTAAACTTTGTGTTTTTATAAGACCATCTCCAATTACCAATAATTTTAGTAGGTACATTTCACAGACTCAGAATCTGTCTAGTTAGCTCCTAGTGCCATTGCGATTATCCTTCATCACTAATTCGACAAGGGACTTGATAAAATGGAAACAAGTAAATGGTCCCTACTTTCCTTTGTATGTCACAAGCGCGTGGCTTTGCATGCGCAACACCTGTGCTTGACTGCAACCGTACCAAAACGCTGCATGCTGAATTTACTTCGCATGCACTGGTGCGTCTCACCACATTATTTCAGACATTATCTAAATTGTAAAGATCTGCGACCGAAGGCGAATCTGGATTTCATTTCTCATCTTCCTGGAAGTTCAGTCCTCCGATAGCGTGGTTCGAAGAAGTCAATGACTGGCTTCTTAAGAACAGGAAGACAACAATCATAGCTGCTTCTCCATTAGCACGTCGAATACCTTTATATGCACTGAGTTACGCAGATTTGCTTTATATTTGAGAGTATTTAATAATCTTGCTGAGAGTGCTTCTCGTTTACATACAGGGAAAATAGAATTAATCGTTCGTATATACGCATTTAGTTCATGCTGCTAAAATACAAAACAATTCGAGATGAAATTCATGATACGTTTTTTGTTCATCACCGACAACACAGGTAACGTGTCAACTATTATAAATATAATCCCAATAAGCCAAACTTGATTTAAAATGTACACACGAGAGAGAGAGAGAGAGAGAGAGAGAGAGAGAGAGAGAGAGAGAGAGAGAGAATAAAAAAATTGAAATTCTGAATGCAAAAGTAACGGTTTATCAAACCAAAACTTACTTACTATCAAGATAAGCCCTCTAGAGTAATTATGAGATCAAAATGTTTCTGTGACTTGCACAAAAGTTTGCAACAGAAGTTTGTAACATAGTGTACAGAAGTTTGATGTAAATCCAATGTTTTAATGAACATCGTCAATCTTTGCAATGATATTACTATTGTCACTCGAATAGATCATACCCAATACATGAGTCACAGAAGAACAATAGTTAAAAAACAACATGGATTGCTACTCAAAATAAATTCGCTCACCGAATTATACACAATAACGATTGTCGAATAACGGGAGATAATAATTAGATATCAGTTTGCAATATATTATCAACTAAAACTGTCTTCAATAACAACAAATAATGGTCTAAAATTAAGCACAAAAATTCCTTACATGCATAATGAATTTGATGGCAATGCAATAACCACTTATTTACATGCAGGGAACATCATACAGTGATTAAACATGGCCTTACATTCTCTCCCTGACCCGCGTGTCATCTATAACAAGGAGAGTTCTTCAATTAACCCATGCCATCATATATCATCCACTTAGAAGTACACACATCATTAATGATGCATGCGGAACTTTCCCACACAAAAAGAAGAGTCGTCAGTTGAGTGGAACAGCTGATGGCCAGAACAAATGAACATTTTTCTATAGGCGGAAAATATTACCATTTCGCCTAACCTTTCCAAGGCAATCCTCGAACCAAACGTCATAATTATCTCTCTCTCTCTCTCTCTCTCTCTCTCTCTCTCTCTCTCTCTGATAATTCTTTTCCAGAGGGCGATCACCTTTGGGTAAGTCCTTTTGGAATAAGCTTGTTAGCCCAACGCGCTCTTGTACCTACCAACGTACAGTTGGCTTCATAAATTTTGGTTCACGTAGCGGTAAGATACAGCGATATATGGTAGTTGGATTATCATAAACCTGGTAGTGGTAACCGAGACTAGTAATTTCACATGCAAATAAAACAAATACAATATATATATATATATATATATATAGATATATACATATATATATATATATATATACACACACGTTTATTTTGCCTCAATAAGAGTAGGAGGAGATGATGATGATGATGATATATATATATATATATATATACACATATATATATACACATATACACACACGTTTATTTTGCCTCAATAAGAGTAGGAGGAGATGATGATGATGATGATGATGATGATGATGATGATGATATATATATATATATATGTATGTATGTATGTATATATATTCATGTGTATATATATATATATATATGTGTGTGTATATACACTATCAAGATTTTGTTATCAAAGGTTTTTCATAAGTTTCCCTTGGCCATTAATGGTCCATTTAATAAGTTCAATTGGATGCAAGTTGGAATGCATAATACTTAAGACAAATATACTGAAACAATTACACCCTCATAACTAATACATACAAATCATTATATAAGTCGCACTAAGGATATATATTAACGACATGTTGCCTGAGAGAGAGAGAGAGAGAGAGAGAGAGAGAGAGAGAGAATTTCACTCATACAACCACTAGGCCTTGTCAGTTTTTATCCAAATACAGAATAAATAGGCAGTTTTTCACAGCATCCTAAGATTTCTAGTATTTCTGTTAATATATATATATATATATATACTGTATATATATATATATATATATATAAATATATATATATATATATATATGCTTCAAGATTTTGTTATCAAATCATACCTTCCAGGGCTACAAATTGGAAGCATCTAATACCATTAAGAAAATGGAGACCATGCTTGAAAATTGCTCTTTGGGATATCATCCCTGTTTTATGTCAGATATGTTGAAGTCAAATTTTGCTCTATTCAAAAATGATTTTGGCGTTGAATCCTTTCAAGATTTTGCAAATCGACAACATGAGGGTATAACGTTCACCTTGGAAAAGGAGGAAGGTAACAAACTACCATTTTTTAGATGTGTCGGTCTCAAGAGAGGGAGAAAGTGTTAATACCAAGATTTAAAAAAAAACTTTTACCGGATTAGGTTCGAATTTCTATAGCTCTGGATTTTATAATTCTAATTCATACCCTATTTTCACTCTTTACTTCTTTCCTATGGCTAGAAATCTTTTCATACAGAATACTTTATTTGTGTGTATTATCAAATGTTTAATTGGCACAGACTTCAAAAATACCCACTATTCCTATACTCAAATTCTAAACGATTTTCCTTTTCTTCGGGATAATTTCATTAGACAAAAATTTACGAAAATCATCCAGCTGTTGACGTAGAATTAATTTCTAAGAATCCTCTCACGTTGGCTCGCTTTTTCATTTTAAAGATCCATTGAATCCTTTTATGTCCTCTGGTATAGTTTATAGATTCATAAGCCCAAAATGTAACTCTGGGACCTATGTAAGATCTACTAAAAGTTGAAGGTCAGAATTGATTCCCATAGAGGTGTGAGCTTTCGAACAGGTTGCAGAGTATCAAGCCCAGAACGCTAAAATATTCGCAATCGTGCTAAATATGCAAACTAAATATTGACAACAAAGATTTTAGAATTATAGGGTAAGTTTCAAACAACCATGACTTAGCCAGTCTTGATTCAATAAAAATCAAAAGACTATTACCGACATTAAACACCCAAGCTTCCTCCACTCAATTAAATTATATGTCATAACCTTCATATTTTGTTTTGTTTCTGTAGATGGCATTCAGTTTTTCATTACGTGTCTGCGAGGTTGGTTCCAATATTCTGTTTATGTATTATTATTATTATTATTATTATTATTATTATTATTATTATTATTATTCTTTTTTTACTATTGTTTCCTATTTTTAGCCCAGGAAAATGTGATTATGAAAATTACGAAACGTCGGGATTAACATGGATTTTAGGAACAACTAGTTTCCCTGTCCACATTGCGAAATGTACATTACTGGCGATCGCTAACTTCACCGATGATACACACACATTATAATATACATACGTACATACATACATACATATATATATATATATATATATATGTGTGTGTGTGTATATATATATATATATATATGTGTGTGTGTGTGTGTGTGTGTGTCAGTATGTTGTCCGAAAGTGCATTTTCTACCAAGAAGTATATTAGAAACTGATTATTATCATTATTATTATTATTACTCAAGTACGTGACCCGTCAAAATGACGGCTAAATATTTAGATAGATATGCACACATATGCACCCCTATTATTATTATTATTATTGTTATTATTATTATTATTATTATTAGCTAAGATACAATCCTATTTGGAAAAACAAGATGCTATAAGGAAGACAAAAGTCAACTTGTTCATTATAAAAATATTAGCTGCAAGTTTGAGCTTCTGAAGTTCTACTGATTTAACTGCCTGCTTAGGAGGATCATTCCACAATCTGCTCCCCGCTGGAAAAAATCTTCTAAAATACTGTGACATGTTGATCCCTATGATGAAGAAGGTAAGACTATTAGAATTAAGTAGATATATACTACGTACAGGATGTAAGTTTAGGGAGGTCTGAAAGCAGAAGATGGTCAGAATTACGAAAAATCTTATACAACATGCATAAAGTGAACAATGGTGCCAAAGATTAATATCCAGATCAGGAAGACATTTTTTTGTAATTAAAGAAGAAACAGGTCAAGTGTGTTTCTTAAAGAATCACACCTATAATCTTTATCGTTGTATATAGTTAAAGAAACCTTATCAATGCAGAGATTTGAATGTTGAGGAGACAATGGCCTCGACCTACTTTCACTTTGAGTTTTGTTAGGGTTCAACTTTACGCCCCATAATTTTCACCATGCACTAGTTTTAGCTAGATGCTCTATTAAGGGATTCAGCAACACCAGATCTACATTCAGGAGATGGAATTGATGTAAAGAGAACATCATCAAATGCATATGCAACGAGCTTGTTTTCTAGGCCACTACACATATGTGTATAGAGTATGAAAAGTAATGGGATAAAAAATACTACCCCTGAGGAACACCAGATATTACATTTCTATACTCACTATGGTGCCCACCAACAACTACTCTTTGCAATCAATTACTTCAAAATTCAATAATGATGCTAAGAAAGACCCGCCTAATGTCAACTGTTTGATTTTGAAAACCAGGGGCTCACGATTAACACGGTCAAATGCAGCACTAAATCAAGGCTAATCATACGAACTTCCTGACCACATTCAAGGTATTGCTGTACCACAAAGGAAATTGTAAGAAGGGCATCACATGTTCCCAGATCCCAGGCCTTTACCAAAGCCAAATAGCAAGCGAGGAAACAGATCATCACTTTCAGCATATCTATTTAGAAGTTTTGCCAAAAGACATTAGAAAACTTTAGTTATCAAAATTGGACGGTAATCAACAGGGCTAGAGCTACCACAAACATATTCACCTAATGGAGTAGCAACAAGTACAAAAGAATCTCTTCTTTCTAATTTGCGAAAAATAGCTGACGACTTAGGAGCTAAGAAATTAGTAATCTTTATAGATAGGATAAATGCCATTCACTTCATTATCTGTTACTAGGATTCAAGGTCCAAAATAAGGAGGCCAAGTTTTGGAAAGTGTGACCTAGATATTACAAACAAATACTATGTAAACGGCTGATACACGTATTAATATGCAAACTCTGCCATTCATAAAATGGACACGTGAACGTAAGAACAAAGTTGTGATTTCGAGAAAAAAAAAAAAACAATATGGACATACACAAAAAAATGATTACATACATAAACACATGCTTATATATATACATATACATATATATATATATACACACACATATATATATATATGTATATATATATATATATATATATATATATATTTCAAATAAGCCATATATATTAATACATTAAAGTCTGGATTCTCTTAACGACCTCGGGATCAGAGCCCCAGGCTTATTTGAAATATGAAAAAACATTTAAATGTGCAAAAATTTATCATTAATCGAATGCCAAGTCCCAAACCTACCAATTAGCTACGATGGTGAAGATGGGTTGATTTCAATTCTAAGTACAGAAAACCTGAATTTGACAGGTATATGTACAGAAGAATTGTCATTGACTTTTATCTTTCTTCATGGCTGAGTGGTATAGTCACTGGCATACAGATATCCTGGACCAGGGTTCAAATCCAGGCCGGTCTGATATTATAGTCTTTGGGTGGGTGATTCCGCCTAGGGCTCTGATCCCGAGGTCGTAAAGAGAATCCAGACTTTAATGTATTAATACATATGGCCTATTTGAAATATGAAAAAAAACACGTTTAAATGTGCAAAAATTTATCATATATATATATATATATATATATATATATATATATATTCAATTATTTGTTCATTTATTCAACATCAGGTTTTCCCCTAGCAGCAGGAGACCTTCCGTGAAAAAGAATATGCCAAAGGACAAAGCTTTGCCTGAAGGAGCATCGGGCAATTGCAAAGTAAAAACACGCCTGACCAGTTCAGCGTTGCAAACAAGGAAGCATTTGGTAACAAGACTGCCAAAAGTGGCAACACTGCTATATTATCTTTTATGCCTCACGCTCGCATTGCCTAAGAAAAACCAAGGCATTGGAACAAGCATGCCTATTTGTTTTGTGTGAGAGAGAGAGAGAGAGAGAGAGAGAGAGAGAGAGAGAGAGAGAGAGAGAGAGAGAGAGATTCAAATGTGATATGGGACACTGGAAAAACATCCGTATCATTCCCCTGCTCAACTGAAGCAAAATCCATAAAAAGGAAATTGTTACAAAAGCGGTACTAACAATATCTACATTTTTTCCTTGACCACAAAGCATAAAAAAACCCCAGTCTAAAGGTAGAAGTAAGCATCCGCCAGCTAAGAGGTCATTAGTATGCCCTTCAGGTCAATAACCCATCTCTACGCATTGGTTAAGTCTTAAGTGTACCCAAGACTGTACCTAACACTCACAAAGTCAGCTAGTCTCGTTGCGTTTCTTTGTTCTGCACTTGACATTCACTCCACACACGACAGAGGCCTTAACACAAATATGCTAGTGACTTCTTGTTTATATTTATTCCTGAGATTAATTACAAATCAAGGTTATTTACGTTAAGAAAATCATAATAAAACATTCAGTGGATCGGAAGATAGTTGTACCTTTTGAAAAGAAAAAGTTTGTCTAAAATCGTAAAGAATACTTAAAAAGTTCATATGGAGCACGAACTTGAAACAAATACTTTTGTTAATTATAAAAGAAATATTTCTCTAAATAATAAGGCATATGAACCTATTGAAAAGAAATTAGAAAATTGTGCAGGAAAATTAATAAAACATTGTTTGGATATTTCTGAAAATCGCAGTTCCTTAAGTAAGAGAAATATCTCTTGTCCGTCCTATGACCTTTCCGTACAGTAATAACAGATGATGTCATAAACTTGACTCAACTTGTTAAAACCACAAAAGCTTTTGAAGTTTATATATTGAAAATCTACTTGTAAGCCATATTAAATAATGAAAAGACAGGTAAATACAGATCAAGCGAGTAAATATTCAAACATTTCCCAGTCTGCCAAGAAATGAAAAAAAAAAAACGAACAAAATGACTATACACGAGTATATTAAAATACCAATATTTAACATAAAAGGAGAAACATCAATAGTAATAGAATGAATAATTGCTTTGCAATGTTCAATGAAGTGCCTCCTTGCATATTTTTTAACGAGTAAAATGCAAGCGATTGTTAAATTGTGTCATTAAATACTACCTGAACTACGATCATCAATTACGAAACATTTACATAATGTTGGATGTGCAGTGAAAGTCACGAAAGATGTTGCAATGCTTTTTTTTATTAATGCGTTTCAACCTGAAACATAAGTAATTCAAAATACTAAAAAAAAAAATCCTAAATAAATATTAAGTGAAAAAACTAAAAATCAAAAAACTTTTCTTGGAAAGTACAAACTATAACGAGATAATTAAGTAATTCAAATAAACTTGAAGCATAAACATATATGGTTCTTATGGAACAGATTATTTGGGAGAGGAGGTCCAGAAACTGGGGTCAAGAAGGTCATTCAAAGCTACAACGTATAAGGCAAAGTAGCCTTAATGTCGATTGCTGTTAATTACATGTAGACGCTATTATGTTACACCACAATAGAAGGTGGCGGTGGTGGTAGTAGTGGTTGCTTAGAAGCTCTGATAAAATAAAATAAATTATCTGCTTTCTTAATTAGAATTCACAGCTTTCGTAATTTGCTCAATTTCTATTTTAAATCAGGAAAAAATATAAATTTGATATTTTCTTTACACAATAATGTGGAGTTTAAGAAGGGCGGAGACATTGCGTGTGTGTTTTAATCTCTCTTTCAAGTATAGCATCCATATGACTAATTAAGTGTTCCCGAGCCGTCAAAAATGACGTCTAAATCTTTAGATGGATATGGACACATACGCAAACACGAACACAGATGCAACCATTCCCACACTCGCTGGTTCGGCAATTTGTGGCAGTTTAGTTTCGGAGTTACCTCTCGGGGTAACCCCCTTTCACTATCTTGAGCTTTTAAATCAATACTTGGCCATTCATCATTCATAATGGATGTATGTATGTATGCATATTTTATATATATATATATATATATATATATATATATATATATATATATATATATATATATATATATATATATATATATATATTGTGACGTAATTGTGCAGATTACGATCTTTAAAGAAAGTATCAATCGGACTCTCCACTTGACACAGTGACTTCGTGTCAATCCAGAGCGTCTAATTGACACTCAGAATTCTTTTATAGGACTGAACCTGTTAATATTATTAACGGTTCAAAAAAAAATACCCGAGTTCATATATTTATTTTTGGAGCTGCACCTCGTTGGGATAGTTTTAATTCGTGTAGGAACAATTTGGTTTCTCCTTAGTCTAAATCACGGACAAAAGAAACTCTGTTGTAAGAATCTAAATACAATATTTTTATTTTACTTAGCCAAAAAAAAAAGAAATGATTGTAAAACTCTTAAGGAGAAAACATACAATTGACAAGTCAAAGCAGAATGTGTTTTCGAGTTTATAGTTAATAAATCAAGAAATGATTACGGTAAAAAAAAAAAAAACGAAAAGACAAAAAAAAACTAAACTTAATTCTCTCTAGCAATCCAAATACATTCAGATGCAAAAATAATAATAAAAGAAAGAAGGTATCACTTAATTTCTATTTTCCGAAATCACTCAGTATAATAAACTACAGAACATAAATGTCAAATGAATAATTATGGTAAAAGAAAAGTACACGGGTGATCACATAAAACAAAAGAAAATAATGTTGGCAATCTGTCTATGTGCCCCCGACAACAAAAGAAAAACCCTCACTTCGCACTTCAATGTTTATACAAAAACTGTTGTTGCTTGAACATAAGAAAACTTGTAAAAAAACAAGAAAAACAAAAATGATGTTGGGTGCGAATAGGTTGTCACATTATTACGAGAAAACTATGCCCACAATTATTCCCTTGGAATTCCCATCAATGCAACTTTAAAATTTGGCACTTGTAATTCTCTCCCTCGCACAGGTGTCAGTACTTATCTTCATAAAAACTCCGGCACAGCAGGTGTTCTTTGGGACGTCAACGCAGATTGTTCCTTTCTTCGCACTGAGTCGTGTTTTCCCTCGACTCAGGCGGAGTTCGAGCCTCCTGGAGGTTTCAGGAGGAGAGCCTTTCCTGGGGAACGCAGGCACTGGCTGGCTCCTGGGATCTGGTGTTTCTTGTATGGCCTCCGGACTGGAACTGCCTTCTTCTCTCATTACCGGCCTTAGGCCCAGCAGTGAAATTTTTGGGCCATCCCCTTTTTTCTCTTGATTGGGTAATCTTGACTTCCAGGGGCGGTCTTCATGTCTTGAGGTCCAATGACATCTTGTGACCCCTCCTTCCTTTTCCGCGTGTTGGCCAATCATGACCAGGGGTCTTCTTCTTTGTGGCACTATGCCCCGGTGTCTATAAGAACCTTTTGTTCTCACATCTGGCTTATATCTTGTGGCTGACCTGGGAAAGAGGGGAGAATAAGGCCTTGACAGTTTAATAGCCTGTAGGCCTGTGTAACGCAGACCAGGCCTGTTCTTAAGTTACATAGAGAGGGAAAACCATGAGAGCAGAGCCGTTTTCAAAGAAAAACAAACTAAAAGAATTATGACTGTTAAGTTGTCCTTTGGAGGGTAGAACTCCCTCGCACAGGACTTCACACTTCCCCCCTTAAAAAAAAGATTTCCTGCTCAATGAAAAGGAAATCGTCTCCCATTTAATCCGTAACTGAACTCACAGCTTGGCTCTCACGAAAAAGGTGAAATTACAACTAACAAAAAAAAAAAAAAAAAAACTGAAAAAAACAAATGACAGTTATAACTATTCCCAAACTACTTTCATACGCCCTAACTTTAATTCATCCTTGAAAGGCAGTCTGCTAGAATGTTCTGAGTCCCTGGAATATGCAAAATGTTCAAATTTACTTCTTGTAGCCGTAGGCTCCATTTGAGTAGTATGCGGTTCTTGTTTTTCATTGCATGCAAGAATGTTAAGGGATTGTGATCTGTAAAGATGTTAGTGGGCAATGAATTAGATTGAAGGTAAATAGAGAAATGTTCTACGGCAAGTACTAAAGCCAATAGCTCCTTTTCTACAGTGGCATAGTTCTTTTCATGCCGGTTAAATTTCTTAGAGAAGTATCCCACAGGGTGTTTCATGTTTTGATCATCTTCCTGCAATAAGACTGCACCAGCCCCATGATCACTGGCATCTACTGCTACTTCAAATCCTCTGTCAAAATCTGGTGCTTTCAGCACAGGTGATAGACTTAGCAACCTCTTAAGGGAGTCAAATGCGTCTTGACAATGGTTAGACCAAACATACTTGTTATTCTTCTTGAGAAGATTAGTGAGAGGCAAGGCAATGGTAGAGTAATTCTCACAGAACTTTCTGTAATAGCCGGTCATTCCCAAGAACCGACGCAATGCTCGGCGGCTTTGCGGGACTGGAAATTGTTGAATGCTCTCAACCTTTGCCTGCACTGGGCGAACAGATCCTCGACCTACTATATGACCCAAGTAGGTGACTGTCGCCTGTCCAAAGTCACACTTGGAGAGGTTGATTGTCAAGTTGGCCTCTGCTAAACTCTGGAAAAGGGCTTTCAGTCTTTTCAGGTGTTCTTTCCAAGAGTCACTGTAGATAACAATGTCATCCATATATGCGACAACACCTTCTATGTCCTGTACCAGACTGTTGATCATCCGCTGGAATGTCGCAGGAGCATTTCTCATCCCAAAGGGCATCACATTATATTCAAATAATCCTTGAGGTGTTACAAAAGCTGAAACCTTTTTGGCTCTCTCAGTGAGCGGAACACTCCAATATCCCTTCAACAAATCACACTTGGTGATATATCTAGCATTCCCGATGGTATCCACGCAGTCATCAATACGTGGCAAGGGAAAAGAATCTGGCTTTGTGACGTTGTTCACCTTCCTATAGTCAGTACAGAATCTGACTCCACCATCAGGCTTTTCCACTAACACACACGGTGAACTCCACTGTGAGGAACTCTTCCTAATAATCCCATGCTCGAGCATGTAATCAATTTCTTTCCAAAGCAGTTCTCTCTTCTTTGGTGATACTCTGTACGCGTGTTGACGGACTGGGCGTGCATCTCCCACGTCCACATCATGTTCCATTACATTTGTCCGGCTGGGAACATCAGGAAACAGCACTGCGTACTCTTCCACTAAAGCTTGGACATCCTCTTGCTGCTGGGGAGCTAGATGAGAGACCTTGGTCTTGAAATCTCTGAGAACCTCCGAATTCTTAAGTCGGGCTTCGAGTGGCATGCCCTTGAAACTGGTTTTTTCCTCTTCTTCACCAGAAGTATCCTGTTCTTCCTCCTCTTCTGTTTGCTGTACCTGTCTCCTTATTACTGATACATGAACAGGCACAGTGACTGGTGATGGGTTTTGGGCAGTGGCATTACCACTGGTATTCCGAACAACATATGGTTTCATCATGTTGACGTGACACACCTGGTGTTCCTTTCTTCGGTCCGGTGTCCCTACCACATAATCCAATTCGCTGAGCTTCTTCACGACCTTATATGGCCCCTGGTACTTGGCCGCTAAGGGACTACCAGGCACAGGTAGAAAGATGAGCACATCATCTCCCACTTGGAATTGTCGTGCTTCTGTCCTGTTTGCTTGGTCATACCAGGCTTTCATTTTTTCTTGAGACTTCTTCATTTCCTCATGAGCCAATTGGCAGACCTCGCGCAAGCGTTGTCGGAACTTCACCACATAGTCTAGCACATTGGTACTTTGTTCCTCATGGGTCCATATCTCCCTCAAAAGTTTGAGAGGTCCACGCACTTGATGCCCAAAGACCAGCTGGAAGGGGGAAAACCCCAGAGATTCTTGCCATGAATCTCGGATAGCAAACAACAAGATGAAGAAGAGAGACATGGCCATAAGGCAAGGACAGGAAGCCTTCATTCATGCAGGATCTGTGTCTCTGCAGGACCAAGGTACCAAGCCTGTACAGATAAGGATTATGCGTGATACTGGAGCTGAGCAGACTGCCTGTGTCCCAATCTCGTGTTTTCTGGTCTTCACAGTATGCACGTAATGCATTTTTGAGCGTGCCATGAAACCTTTCCAAAGCACCTTGAGACTGTGGGTGATAAGCAGAGGACATTATGTGCTGCACTCCTAACTCCTTAAGGGTGCCTTCAAAGACTTTCGACATGAAGACACTACCTCTGTCAGTTTGAATAACCTTTGGTAACCCGAATGTGGTCACGAACTGTACCAGAGCCCGCGACACATTGGGACTTGTCGCTGTCCGCAACGGGTACGCTTCAGGGAAGCGCGTCGACGCACACATTAGCGTCAACAAATGGGTGTGGCCCTTCTTTGTCTTTGGCAGAGGTCCGACAATATTCATGATGATCTTGGAGAAGGGTTCTTCCACCACTGGGATGGGTTGCAATGGTGCCTTTCGATGATTTGGATCCTTTTTACCTATCACTTGGCACGAGTGACAACTACGGCAATATTCTGCAACTCCTCTGTTCAAATTTGGCCAATAAAATTCCCGGGAAATTTTCTCACGCGTTTTGCGTACTCCTAAATGTCCTCCCATTGGTTGTTCATGAGCCAACCTTAAAATCTCCTCTCGGTACTGTGGTGGCACTACCACCTGATATAGAATGGTCCATTCAGCATCAGCAGGCACTTTCTTAGGCTGCCATTTGTGCATTAGGACATCATCCTTTAAATAGTAACCAGAGGGTTCAGCCTCGAGTTCGCTCAGGGATCCAGCTTCATCCCTTATCCTTGCAAGTTCTGAGTCTTGTTTCTGAGCCTCAATGAGCGACTCCCTCGAGTATTCTGAACATAATAAACCAGGCTGCACCACTCCCCTGAGCATTTGGGGAAAAGTACCCACAAGCGCTCCGGTAGGAACATTATCTCTGTCCTTTTTCTGTTGAGTGGTACTAGCACGGGTAATAGCACATGCTGGATATTCACTTTGTTCAATCTTCACCTCCCCTTCATTCTTGTCAGCATGAATTTGACATGATGCTGTGCAACATCGTTGACCAGCTATGTCATTTCCTAACAATAACTGTACCCCTTGCATGGGTTCCTCATCCACCAAAGCAACTGGAAATGTACCGGAAATAAAAGAAGAGCTTAAAGTCACTGCATATAAGGGCAATTCTTCTCTTCCCTTAATGTAGCGAACCATGACAGTTTCTTCCAAGGTGGACGATTCATCGAAGGGTAAGACTGCTCTGTGCAAGACAGTCTGCTCAGCTCCAGTATCACGCATAATCCTTATCTGTACAGGCTTGGTACCTTGGTCCTGCAGAGACACAGATCCTGCATGAATGAAGGCTTCCTGTCCTTGCCTTATGGCCATGTCTCTCTTCTTCATCATCCCTTGGCATGATGTCTGTCTTCTCATAACCTCATTAACAATAAGTGCTTGGTCGTCCCTCTTGTGATTTTGATTAGAGGACTTCTTTCCCCCTGGTCCATAATTTCCTTTGAGCCAGCAGCAGCTAACGTCATTTCCGAGTTTGTGACAATAGGAACACTGTCTTACTTGGGGAGCCGAAGGGTAGGCTCCATTGTTCTTACTTCCAGTGTTTTTAGCACTGCCATGTGTAGGGTTTCCGCCTACTCCTTTCCCTGATGGAGGATACGATGGTGCCGGCCCCCTGGGGCTCCAATTACCCCGAAATGGCCTGGAAGGCTGGTTTGGCTGAAATGGGGGGCACCATCTTGAGCCCGAAGAGCCCCTGATCTTTTCCTTCAGTGTATATTCATCTGCCATTATAGAAGCCTCATCAGGGTCAGTGATATTTCGATCTTCGATATATTGCAGAGTGGCTGGTGGCAACATTAGCAGAAACTGTTCTAATCCCATGAGCTCCATTATCCTGTCGAAAGTCTTGTCATTTCCAAGAGAGGCCTCCACCCACCTGTCACGGCTAATCTTCATTTGTCTCCAATACTCTGCATAGTTTTCTGATCCTTTCCTCAAGTTCCTGAACTTCTGGCGATAAGCCTCAGGCACAAGTTCGAAAGCTTTCAAGATCCATGCCTTTACCCGGCGATAATCGTGCGCAACAGGGTCGGATACCGCATTGTACGCATCCACTGCTTTCCCGGTTAACTTTATGGGCAACAGGCGAGACCAGGCGTCCTCTGGGATCTGGTAACTTTTCAGTATTCTCTCAAACGACAGGAAGAAGCCTTCAGGATTCTTTTCATCATAGGATGGAAGGAGTCCCGCCATATCTTTTTCTGAAAACCCTCCCATGGGTTGTGCCCTTGGGGGTCTTGAATCCTGACCGTGTCTCTTCAACTGAGCTCGCAGTGAGTCAATTTCGAGCTCAGCTGCTTTAAATTTCATTCTCGTACTCAACGACTCTTCTGACCTCTGAACTACTTCATGAGATTCAACTTCAGCTGGACTTGAAGTTCGGTAGGCAGTCTGGCTTGATGACATGGCTGATGGTAACATTGGCACTGCTGCTGCTCCTCCCATAACAGAGTGTTCTCGGGTTATGGAGTGATCTTCGTCCCTATCTTCAATTGCTATCTCCAACTCACGCTCTTCCTGACGCCTATTAAATTCTCTCTCTAAGGCCTCTAGAATCTGTTGTCTTTTACCTGCATTTTGGATATTATCTGCACGTGAGCTCACTTCAAGTAGCTCTGCTGGGAAGAGTTGCCTTAACAAAAAGTCATTCGGTTCCTCTAGGAACCTAGAAACTCTATCTGAATTTTCGTCTCCCATGACTGAAACGATAACCTTGAACCTTGAACCTTGAACCTTGAACCTTGAATGTACTTACAGCTGCTTGATAAGAGAAAGAGAGAAAAAAAATCAAGACTTCTGGTCAGCCAATTTCACACTATGAAATCAACAGAATACAACAGATCAGGTTGCATAACAACCGAGATCAAAGATCACCACAATGATTTCGAAATCAAATTTCCGACCAACCGAAGCAACTCCGAAACAAAAACTGTTTCCGGAGCAATTAGCAAAAGTTAAAAAAAACTATATTCCAATACAAAAGAAAATGAACAAAAGTTAAGTAAAAAAAAATATATCCCGGACACAGGCCCCCACTTTAAAGATGTGACGTAATTGTGCAGATTACGATCTTTAAAGAAAGTATCAATCGGACTCTCCACTTGACACAGTGACTTCGTGTCAATCCAGAGCGTCTAATTGACACTCAGAATTCTTTTATATGACTGAACCTGTTAATATTATTAACGGTTCAAAAAAAAATATCCGAGTTCATTTATTTATTTTTGGAGCTGCACCTCGTTGGAATAGTTTTAATTCGTGTAGGAACAATTTGGTTTCTCCTTAGTCTAAATCACGGACAAAAGAAACTCTGTTGTAAGAATCTAAATACAATATTTTTATTTTACTTAGCCAAAAAAAAAGAAATGATTGTAAAACTCTTAAGGAGAAAACATACAATTGACAAGTCAAAGCAGAATGTGTTTTCGAGTTTATAGTTAATAAATCAAGAAATGATTACGGTAAAAAAAAAAACGAAAAGACAAAAAAAAAACTAAGCTTAATTCTCTCTAGCAATCCAAATACATTCAGATGCAAAAATAATAATAAAAGAAAGAAGGTATCACTTAATTTCTATTTTCCGAAATCACTCAGTATAATAAACTACAGAACATAAATGTCAAATGAATAATTATGGTAAAAGAAAAGTACACGGGTGATCACATAAAACAAAAGAAAATAATGTTGGCAATCTGTCTATGTGCCCCCGACAACAAAAGAAAAACCCTCACTTCGCACTTCAATGTTTATACAAAAACTGTTGTTGCTTGAACATAAGAAAACTTGTAAAAAAAAAACAAGAAAAACAAAAATGATGTTGGGTGCGAATAGGTTGTCACATTATTACGAGAAAACTATTCCCACAATTATCCCCAGCTTCACTCCCTTGGAATTCCCATCAATGCAACTTTAAAATTTGGCACTTGTAATTCTCTCCCTCGCACAGGTGTCAGTACTTATCTTCATAAAAACTCCGGCACAGCAGGTGTTCTTTGGGACGTCAACGCAGATTGTTCCTTTCTTCGCACTGAGTCGTGTTTTCCCTCGACTCAGGCGGAGTTCGAGCCTCCTGGAGGTTTCAGGGGGAGAGCCTTTCCTGGGGGACGCAGGCACTGGCTGGCTCCTGGGATCTGGTGTTTCTTGTATGGCCTCCGGACTGGAACTGCCTTCTTCTCTCATTACCGGCCTTAGGCCCAGCAGTGAAATTTTTGGGCCATCCCCTTTTTTCTCTTGATTGGGTAATCTTGACTTCCAGGGGCGGTCTTCATGTCTTGAGGTCCAATGACATCTTGTGACCCCTCCTTCCTTTTCCGCGTGTTGGCCAATCATGACCAGGGGTCTTCATCTTTGTGGCACTATGCCCCGGTGTCTATAAGAACCTTTTGTTCTCACATCTGGCTTATATCTTGTGGCTGACCTGGGAAAGAGGGGAGAATAAGGCCTTGACAGTTTAATAGCCTGTAGGCCTGTGTAACGCAGACCAGGCCTGTTCTTAAGTTACATAGAGAGGGAAAACCATGAGAGCAGAGCCGTTTTCAAAGAAAAACAAACTAAAAGAATTATGACTGTTAAGTTGTCCTTTGGAGGGTAGAACTCCCTCGCACAGGACTCACAATATATATATATATATATATATATATATATATATATATATATATGTAAATATCACCCACGAATGGCATTTAATACCGAATTCTATCTTGGGAATATATATCCACTTGGAATTCATTTTATGGTAACAGCTTCTGGCCGGGTGGGGATTCGAACCACCACCTGTACGGCTGGAAACCATGCTGGCAGGGACCCTACCGAGTGAGCTATCAAGAGAGACTAAAAGTTTATGACAAGTCCCCCTACATATTCCTGTCGAATTCAGGAATCTGTTCATAGACTTGAAATAAACCCATCTCCACCATGATAGCTGAATCGTGAGTTTGCAACACGTGGTTATTTTAATGAACATATATCACAAGCACACGTGATTTTAATTAATGTAAATATCACCCACGAATGGCATTTAATACCGAATTCTATCTTGGGAATATATATCCACTTGGAATTCATTTTATGGTAACAGCTTCTGGCCGGGTGGGGATTCGAACCACCACCTGTACGGCTGGAAACCATGCTGGCAGGGACCCTACCGAGTGAGCTATCAAGAGAGACTAAAAGTTTATGACAAGTCCCCCTACATATTCCTGTCGAATTCAGGAATCTGTTCATAGACTTGAAATAAACCCATCTCCACCATGTGTGCTTGTGATATATGTTCATATATATATATATATATATATATATATATATATATATATATATATATAGCCAGACACTTGCTCTTTATTATATGTGGGAGATTTATTTGAGAATAAAGAGATGAGTGAAAAGAATCCTCAAAAGCAGTCCAATTACATATTAACCTTTGACTTCAACAGCGCATAACTCTAAGAAAAATCATTATAGTTGCTCGTTACACAATCCAACATGATGCCATTAGTAAAGTTATAATAAATAATGATGAAGTAAATGCAGTATCCGTTACTTCTAATACAAATAAGTTATATTATTTACGAGTGAACTGAATGAAAACGATGTCCAATGAAGGTTAACTTACACACACATTATATATATATATATATATATATATATATATATATATATATATATATATATATATATATGTATATATATATATATATATATATATATATATATATATATATATGTATGTATATATATACATACATATGTATATATGTATGTATATATATACATACATTTATATATATATATATATATATATATATATATATATATATATATATATATTGATCAGCAAAGCTGTACTAGTCAGGGCCACCCATAGTAGTTTGGTTTGCTGCGAACGATCAGACAAGTCTCCCATCATCACCAATCCGCAATGGCCAGCGTGTTGATGAAATAGCCAAACCCCAGACATGAAAAAGCACATGTATAAGGCCTTTGCCCTTCAGTGGGCTAGAAACGGCTGCTTTTGTTACGTGCGGATATCAATTTTAATAAAAGACAGCTACGGGGAAAAGAGAAGTAACAAAAGAGTAACTATCACGTTTATACTTTCAATACCGAATGGTGAATGAAATCCCTTGCAGTAAACAATCCATTACAGTGGTTGATTAATACACCATCACAAGAGGCTCATTTTATCATATAGAAGGCTATTATAGCAAATAACGTCTTGTTAATCATAAAGTGATCGTCCAGTGAAATAATTATGGTGATATGGAGGCTTGGGCAAGGGCATAAAACAACAAACTTGACAGAACACACAATGTTAATGGAAAGGAGAAATCTTGACGACCTAACTCTTGCCTCAAAACCTATCTCCCGTGCATGATTCATTCTCAGGGACGTACCTGAAACCCACTACATTAATAAGTTCAGATACAATGCTAGAAAAATAACAAGTACCCAAAACTTCTTTGAATAATACAGACCAGGGCTAAGCTGGGCCCTGAAGATATGAATAAAATGTACTCTAGTCTTATCTGATTGAGTATGATGTCAGAGCAGCAACCTGGATTTAGTGAAGAATATCAATAACTTAATACAACTCACATATCTTACATTCATCTTCCCTCAATTTTGCAGCTATTGTAGTAAATAGGGATCTCACGATATATCACACCGCTGGACTGGGTTTATATAAAAAGCTAGAAAAGAACCCCGCTGCCTATGTTAATGATCTTGGCATTAAACTTACAAGGTTTATCACAACGTCAGATGTTGCCACTTTATTATGATCAACTATTCTATGAGCTTCCCTTACTCCAACCACCAGCAGATTCTATCAGCTAAGCCTTCCGACTAAAGTTATTGGATGCACACCCTTCCAGATAACCTCTTAGTAATTCAAAATTAGTTAAGCATCTTTTCAAATATCCTATATCACACCAGAATGTATGTATGACTAAATCATCAACAGTAGAAACAGGGTATGTGAAATCTATTTTAATGATCCGGCATCATTCATAAATAGTTCTCACTCCGTGCCAGAGGCTGCCATTTCCCGTATATAATAAAAAGCAAG
>NC_090752.1:70773592-70781092 GCF_036898095.1 Palaemon carinicauda | reverse complement strand
GCAAAGCTGTGTTCTATGATAAGTCTTTAACAAATATATCATTCAGATTATTAACAAATCCACAGCCTTGATCAATTATTAGAGATATAAAAAAAAGGGATTAATTTAGCTCATATGGGGGGGATAGCATCCTGGGTTACTCTTACCCCTCGGGAAAACTAGCCTAGGCCACTTTTTCCCAGACGGGAGAAATAATGAACGGCATTGCCAGGTGTATAACTACTCGGTCTCTCCCAATTCATCGGGTCGGGGAAGAGGGAATAATCATATCCTGGTGAAAAGGGTTGTCGTTGTGAAAGGGGAGTTATTAAGAAAGTTTAAATTTGTACGCGAGCGTGCATATATAAATATTTAGCCGTCATTTTTGAGAGGTCGAGTATACTAGTTTTTTTTATATATATAACTAAATAGGCTTCTTCCTGCTTTCCTTTCCCCAGCCTCGGGGAGACGCAATCAGCCAAACCTTCTGGCAGCAGTTAATGGATGCAAAACTCTTCCGACATCATATAACTCCCTAAGGTAGTTGAGCACCTTATCGCATGACCTCAGCTCCAATAACAGCATATCACACCGATGTGGTAACGTCGCTGACTGGTGAACGCCAGACTGGGGTTCGAGTCCCGCTCAAATTCTTTGGTTCTTTGGTCGTTGCAACCTCACCATCCTTGTGAGCTATGGATGGGGGGAGCCTACAGCTTTCTCTGCTGAGGCACAGGCAACCACTGCCTGACCCTCCTTGGTCCTAGCTTGGGTAGAGAGGGGGCTTGGGTGCTTATCATATGTAATATGGCCAGTCTCTTCTAGGGCATTGTCCTGCTTGCGAGGGCAATGTCACTGACCCTTGCCTCTGCCATTCATGAGCTACCTTTAAACCTTTAAAAAAGCATTGTTTAAAGGTAGTAGGTTGCCCAGGGCACCAGCCACCCGTTGAGATACTACCGATAGAGAGTTATGAGCACCTTTGACTGGCCAGAGAGTACTACATAGTATCCTTCTCTCTGGTTCCAGTCTATTTTTCCATTGCCTACACAAACACTGAATAGTTTGGCCTATTCTTTAAATATTATCCTCTGTCAACACACCTGACAACACTGAAATTACTAAAATATTTTTCTTCACTGTAATTGTTCAGTGGCCACTTTCCTCTAGGTAAGGGTAAAAGAGATTCTTTAGCTTTAGTAAGCAGCCCTCCTGGGAGAAGGACACTCCAAAATCCAACCACTGATCTCTAGTCTTGGGTAGTACCATAGCCTCTGTACTACGGTATTCCACTGTCTTGGTTAGAGTTCTCTTGCTTGAGGGTACACTCGGGCACATCTTATTTCTTTTCTTCTTGTTTTGTTAATTCTTTTTTTATAGTTTATATAGGAGATATTTATTTCAATGTTGTTACGCTTCTTAAAATATTCTAATTATCCTTGTTTCGTTTCCTCACTGGGTTATTTTCTCTGTTGGAGCCCCTGGGCTTATAGCATCCTGCTTTTCCAGCTAGGGTTTCACCTACACCAGCTTTTTTACCATCACTTTTTATTGATTGATATCGTTTGTTATAAATATAGACTAAAAGGAAGTTGAATTCAAAATCATAAAAGTTAAATACCTTTCAGATGACCTTCTGAAATAAATGTAAAAAAAAAAAAACCGAAAAAAAAATCTTAGTACAATACATCCTGTCCAGAACCTGCCATCCTTAACACGATCCTCTAACACTGAATTACTCCTCGTTCTCCGCATATCGTTTCTTCTTAAACCAAACTTAATAATGAGACAGTTAATTTCAATAGCCACAAAACTTTTTACATACATTCAATATACATCATTCACTTCCATTACAAAAAGTTACCACATCACTCCTTCCATTTATTTCCACCGGCCATCCAGAGACAGTTCCGGTCTCTTGCCAATCTTTTGCACACTTCTATGACTCACCATTTCTCTAAATCTTATTGTCATCCCTTATGTTTACTCCATATGATTTCACATTTCAACCCAGGCTATTTTTATGCCCATCTTACTTTTGATATTAATTGCTGTAGAGAATCTTAATCTTACTAACAATTATTCTCAATTTCCTCTGATTGCAAACACTTTCAACTCTTAACGGTTACTGAAGTCCCTATCATCACAGTATTATTTACAAACGTAGACTATTCTATGTAACATGAACTGTTGATCAAACATTTTAAACATACTATTTCTATGATGATATCATCATCATAATCATCTCCCGTGCCTATTGACGCAAATAGGCCGGGTTCCATGACCACCCCTCAGGATGTTTTCAGCTAACTTTTTTTTTTTTTTTTTTTTTTTAAACTCACATTCACTAAATCAAGAACATATCGACCACCCTCAACTCGGGGCTGTTCTCACATAGGGGGCCAAAACCACAGTTTCACATTACGCTAGACCCCGCCTCAAATAAATATACTGTACATTAAACCTTATATGGGCTGTCAAAAATATTGACTTTCATGAAATTTTGCAAGGATTATTGTAATATATCAAGAAACATGTGTAAAGAGCAAAAATCATAATAGTATAATGAACATTTTGAAAGTAGTACAAATTTTACACATACAAACAGAAAAAAATCTGGTTTTTATCATATTTTTCTTAGGAAACGAAGTCCTCTCAGGGGAAAAAAAATAACTAATCTATGGGTAAATGCTTCATATAAAAACTACTTAAATATAATTTAAGATTTCTTTTGAGTCTATATTCGCAGTTGTAGGTAGCATACAGTAAACAAGGGGGGTAAATAACGCACATGTTTTCACAAACTTTAAAAAACAGGAATTAAAAAATGTCCACAGTCCACTATTCCTGACTTGGCCTACTTGCATACTGCCTGTATCAAATGTATTCATCTAAGGTAAATTGAGTCATACTAAGCTAAATTATACTATGTTAGCAAAAGTGAATGACTTATTTTATCTTCAAACATTTTTTTTTTTGTAAAACTAAGAATTGTAGATTTTTTAAATAAAAAAATTCCTGTCAATAGCACATGATTGATCACTGCCTGATTCATCATCTTCATCCTCGTCAACAACAAATTCATAAATATCATGATAATCACTTATATTGAAATCATCACACTTTGCATTGTCATTCCCTCATGGAACAGGCGTCTATGTACCGGTGGCTGTTATGTACCACCGGATTCTATGTACCATCCCTGGCTGCTATGTACCATGCATGGCTGCTATGTATCTGGCTGCTATGTACCTCAAATAGTATTAACACATAAGTACCTTATATAAATTGTAATATTAAACTTTACAAAGTTAATATAAACCATTACAAAGTTATACCCAGAACGGTGGAGGACTCTGAACCTACCTAACTACCTAACAACATAGAAAAAAAAAAAACAAGCTAGCTGAGCAGTGGCTCAGCTAGCTTGTTGATGGCTGGAGGTGAACAGTTACTGAACTCTATGCCAGATAGAGTGGACAGAGGCACAAGGTTCGAAGCCCCACCATGGCTCCTTCGAGATTAGTGGATCTGCTCAGCATTTACTTCCTAACTCTAGTGGACGTGCACTCTGTCATCCTTTTTATACCACCATGGCATCAGCGGTTTCCCTATGCTCAGTATGTGGATTGTGTGTTCGCCCTAGACAGTGACGGATGCAACAAGTGGTGCCACTGCTTATGTGGTACAGAAATATCACAATCTGAGTACCAGAATATAAACAGACGATTGAAAGCTGGTCAAGTTTTCATGTGGTGTTGCCCAGACTGTCCTGACTGTATGGAAGTTTCAGGTACAATTATAATTATCTTTTTGATTTCCTATTATCTTTATCATAATTATCTTTTTGTTTTCCTATTATCTTTATCATAATTATCTTTTTGTTTTCCTAGGCCCGCTGATAAGACCATAGAGCTGGTTTGGGTGTGTGTGTGGGGGGGGGGGTCCTCACTTTCATTTGAATGCGTCAACATATTCATCACACCAGTTGCAGAAACCTCATTAGTTGATGAAGCGTTACCGACAACTATCCTTGCAGACACTCCTGTGACCTACAAAATTGTTTCCGGTGGAACAAGAAAAGGCAGCTCTCTCCTCGCTGATTCATTGGGTTTTACGTACACCAGGAAGCGAGAGTCGTCTGTATTAGTAAAATGGATGTGCCACTACCGTGGTAAAAAGTGTTATGCAACAATTTCACAGCAAGTAGGAACAATGAACTTCAAAAGTGGACACCACCAACACACACATCCTGGGGATCCTGGTGCTGAACTCAAAGTATCAACACGAGCTTTCGTTAAAAAGTCAGCTTTGGAATGCCCATTTGCATCATCTGGGAAAATAGTAAAGCAAGCACTCTCAAGCTGTGAAAATTCAGATGTTCCCTTACCAAATATAAACACACTAGTCAGATGCAGCAATCACACCAGAGAAGGACAACGTCCAAAACACCCTGAAGATACCAGTTTTGAATTAAACAGAGATAATGTTCCCCAGGACTTTCTTCAAGCTGATCTATTTGAAAATGGGCAATGGCATCTCATATTTGCAACGTCTATTCAGTTGCAACACATGTCCAAGTCTAAAACTTGGTACGTGGACGACCCTTTTAAACTTGTTCGTACCCCTTTTGTTCAACTTTTATTTGTCCACAGTTTTATAAAGAAGGATGAAATTTTGAAACAGGTTCCATTGTGCTTTGTCCTAATGCCAAGAAGAAAAAAAAAAGGACTACGTACCTGTCCTAAGAAAAATCACTGAGTTAACACCAACATCAGTTTGTGAAGTTGTTGTGGATTTTGAGAAAGCACTATAGTCGGCAGTGCGAGTGTGCCTTCCCGAGGCTTCCATTCATGGCTGCTGGTTTCACTGGGCCCAAGCATTGTACCGAAGAGTAAAAACATTAGGTCTACAAAATGCCTATATTAATCAACTCACTGTAAGACAATTCATTCAGCAGTTAATGGCGCTGCCAAACTTACCTCCATCACATATAGAGCCAGACTTTTGCCATATCACTAGCCAGCCACTTCCTGATCAACGATTAAAAGATCTCATTACTTACTATAATAAAATATGGATCAGGAATGAGATGCATCCTCCACATTCTTGGAGCTGTTACAAACGCCCTGTTCGGACTAACAACGATGTAGAAGGGTGGCACCATGCGATTAACAGAGTACATTAACATGTACTTCTTAATTAGTATTCTCCATGATGAATCCAGTAGAATTCCCATCTTTGTAAAACTAGTTAAACAAAAGAAAATGCACGTATACCAAAGGAAGCATGCTGTCAAAAAGCAAATTGCCCTTGATGACCTCTGGATGAAATATGAGAACAAATTCATATCAACATCAGCCTTTCTAAACCGCTGTGCCCAACTGATGGATCATGTAGATGAATAAGAATGTATTAACAATGTGCAGCTTGCTGAATTTTATTGCTTCACAACTTTTAATAAATGTATACAATTTATTGTTTTGTGTTTTATCTCCTTGTGTGTTCTTATTTCCTTGCTTAGTATCTGGTACACAGTAGCCTTGTTTGGTGCATACAAGCCAAAGTAGTGGTACATAAGAGCCAGTACATAGCAGCCCAACAATGGTACATATAAGACAAACAAGTGGTACGTAGGAGCCGGTACATAGCAGCCGACGGTACATAGCAGCTAGCATTCCTACTAATACATTCATGAGATCTTTGGAGATGATGTCTCCCTCTAACCATAGCGGTTCAAGTTTATTTCTGTCAGAATTTATGTGAAAACCAAACTCCTGACGAAATGGTAATTTCGGATACTGTTCATGAGCTCTACTCTAGATGCACACTTGGTAATTAATTCTCTTCACATGCTGCACAAGACCTCTTTTGCATGGAGGAAACTTTGCAAAGATCATAAGTGACTGCTGGTCGTATACTCCTAACTATGGTAGACCCACTGAGTTTCTTGGCCTTTATTTCTCAGGCTTCATTAAATTTCTTTATTCTGTAAACAAAACGATACAAAATGCATGTGAATTCTTCAATTCATCTCATAACATTCATGCCAAAAATATCTAAGGAATGTTAATTTTGGCACAAGAGTATGATTGATCGTATCTTTCCTATGCCTTTGAATGCAGAAGTACATTCTGCACCAGTGAAGGCATGAAGAGGCAAAAGGGCTATAACGTGGTCTTGAGAATAATTTTCTGCTAACCAGTTAATTTTCATGAGTCGTTTCCCCATATTTAGGAGGATGTTGACTATGAAAGACCTAGCCTAATAGAGAAGAATGAAAAAAATATAACTCTCACTGTCTTGATGTGTGATAGTTTAGTCTGAATGTAATTGATATAAATACTAACCCTGATATTAGTTTCTTCATGGCTGAAATATACTCCCGGCAAATGCTGTTTGAAAGCCTTTCCCTCAGCTACTGTCAGTTTAGTATATAGGCTTCACCTCCCTCACTGAAGATTGTAAGTTTTATAAAGATACTTTTTGTAATATCATGAGCCTAAGTGGCGATGTAGTAGACTGATGAAAGATTTCTTGTTGTCATCATTTGTGAGAAATGTTTTCCAGTCTATGGGACGGTGAACATTCAGTCCATCAATAGCCTCTTCAGTCTCGCTTGGCCAATTTGAGAAAGATGAATTTGTCAGCTTATGTGCCAGTGGTATATACGGTCTTAGCCTCAGTAGGTATATTCTGGAAAATCTGTTCTGATATAGTTTCCATTGCAGGGGTACGTCTTTCATATTAAAGGGGGAATTAGCATCCTAAATTGAAGCACATTCATTTGATGGAAAGAGCTTTCCATTTTCAATATTTATGATCACTTAATTCATTCCTTAAGCTTTGTTTGTTCTTATAAAGTATCCATCAATTGTTGCTATGGAATATGGAGTTGGAGACAGGGGATAGGACATAAGGTCAATAATGCTAACATATCTTTCTTATTGCTTTGTTTTGATTAATACTTTGAAAAGGGACCCACTTGTTGCCTTGTATTTGATTTCTTTATTTGTTGTTACAATACTTTGTGAAACAACTCTGGAGGACATTGTTATGAACTTGTTTCTCTTGGTAGCTTCGAATAAAGATATATTTTTTCACAAGTCAGTCGTTTTTCAAGTTTTCTTTCTACGAGTGGCCTTTACTCCATGCGTTTGGAACATCATGCCGTATTTCTTCAGACATTGATGCTCCCGAGGATAAACATGTCAGAAGCTGCGAGATTTCAAGTTGAAATGGATTGATAAAACTCTGAATTGCTTAATTGTTCGTAGCACCCTTTTTCACAGGTATGAAAAGTACCAATGACTATGATATGCCTTTTGTATTTTTTCAGGCTCACTCCATATCAGAGGGAAGTTTTTCATGCAAACACCAAGATCAAATGTTATAATTGTGTAATCTTGTCCTACTTCGGATGATGCTTCTTGACCGCACCTCAAACATTCTTGAATTGTTTTGAGGTCCTTAATTACTGCATTAATCATTGGATGATCCCCAATAGTTGTGGTACAGTTT
>NC_090752.1:70756092-70768592 GCF_036898095.1 Palaemon carinicauda | reverse complement strand
TCATCTGCATATACAACAAGCTTGTTTTCTAGGACAAACCACATGTCATGTGTATATAGTATGAAAAGTAATGGGCCAAGAACAATACCCTGTGGAACACCGGATATCACATTCCTATACTCACTATGGTGCCCATCAACAACAACTCTTTGAGATCTATTACTTAAAAAATCAATAATAATGCTAAGAAACGACCCACCCACTCCCAACTGTTTCAGTTTGAAAACAAGGGCCTCATGATTAACACAGTCAAAGGCAGCACTAAAATCAAGGCCAATCATACGAACTTCCTGACCACAATCAAGGGATTTCTGTACAGCATTGGAGATTGTAAGAGGGGCATCACATGCTCCAAGGCCTTTACGAAAACTAAATTGCAAACTAGGGAGTAGATGATTACCTTCAGCAAACCTATTAAGACGTTTTGCCAGAAGACGTTCAAAAACTTTAGATAATATAGGAGTTATGGAAATTGGGCGGTAATCAGTGAGACTTGAGCTACCACAAACACATTTACATAGAGGAGTAACATTACCAATTCTCCAACAAGTGCTAAAAGCTCCTCTTCTTGCTAACTTGCGCAAAATAACAAATAACTATGGAGCTAAGAAATCTGCTGTCTTTATTAAAAACAAAGGAAAAATACCATTTGGGTCTACACCTCCATAAGCATCAAGCTCCATCAACAGAGCTTTAATCTCACGTTATCGAAAAGCTAAACTAGTTAGTTTAATCTCAGGAAAACAGGAATGAGGAAGTTCAAGTTTTTCATTACTCTGTTTACTGTCAAAAAAATCAGCCAAAAGGGTTGCCTTTTCCTTTGGACAGTGAGTGACTGGGCCATCTAGTTTAAGTAAAGGAGGAACTGTTGCATCTACACCAAAGAGTGCAGATTTAAGGGTAGACCACTATTTATGTTCCTGAGTTGTACCAGAAAGGGTTTCTTTTATGGTTAAATTGTACTCCTTTTCAGTTGAGGCATAAACTTTCTGAGCAAAAGCTCGAAGCTGAGTATAGTTGTTCCAGGTCAAATCTGATCTGTTACCCTTCTAAAGATGATAGGCCTCCTGCTTCTCCAAATAACCACGTCTACAATCATCATTGAACCATGGTTTGACCTTCACTAGATTCTCAAGGGACAATAGGATCTACACTACTATATAATTGTGACCAATTCAAGCACAAAAGATCATGCAAAATCCCATTCCAGTCTGCTTGGGATTTCATATAAATTTTACAAGAGTATGATATATCAGGGACAGGCTGCTCAGTTTTCACTACTAATGAATTCAAGGCATGATCAGATGTCCCGACTGGAGGACCAACTTTACTAGTTATAACGCCAGGGGAGTCAATGTATACGAGGTCCTATCCTGGTCCCGTAAACTTGTATGAACAGTGACATACCACTTGGCCACGAAGAAAGATTAAAGTCAATGACAATTCTTCTGCACTTATACCTGTCGAAATCAGGTTTTTTTGTACTTGAAATTGAAATCAACCCAAATCACCATCGTAGCTAATTGGTATGTTTGTGACTTGGTATTCGATTAATTATAAATTTTGCATATTTAAATGTGTTTTTCATATTCAAATAAGCCATATATATATATATATATATATATATATATATATATATATATATATATATATATATATATATATACATATATATATATATATATATATATATATATATATATATATATATATATATATATACACGTGTGCGCGCATGTGTAGGTACCCCATTCTGTTATCAACTGGGATTTGAGCATTGTTTAATCTCAGACCTGCCTTTAATCGAATCTTTATATTCCAAGGGAATCTTTGTCAATTCATTTTCTTCAACCCATCTCCTCTCCTCTCGTCTCATTTTCATTTATGCCTTCAATCTTATTTATCTTTTTGTCGAGTGTTTAATTGGCTAGATCCTTGATTCATTACCTTATCTTCCTGTAAGCTAACTTTCGTTTTGACATATCGTATCAATCTTTTAGGGGTCCTGGTGAGGGCAGCAAACCCTTTCCTCAGAGTATTTGTTGACCAGTTCCTCTCCTCCTGCCGGAGCACTTTTTGATCGACTTTCCTTTAACGAACATCTTGAAGGCATTTCATGACGACGGAACCCAATTGAACAAGAAATACCTTTGCAATTAAAATATAATTTTTATAACGACTGAAAGAGGTATCTTGTTTCTAAAATTGTTTCTCCTGGGGATGATGATTTAGAATGAACCATTGGCAGCCCGTAAGGAGAACGGAGCGTTGGCTATATCTTTTACATGCTGTTACTTGTTTTGGATAACACAAACACTGAAGAAGGACAGATGATGATGACGACCAAAGCTGGAACCCAAAGTTCAAATCTGGGGTGCCGTAAAGCAGACATCTCCGATTCCAAACCAGTTCCTTCGTTGGTTCTGGATCCTTTATTTTTTTTTATAAGAGCGTCCTAAGAGGAAGACATCCAATTGGGGAGTGTCTCACCTTAGAAGTCCTTCCGTTAAGAGAGAAAAAAACACGTCAGATTGTAGAATTTTGGAACTTCTCCTGATCCTTCAACATTCCTCTTTATTCTGCACAATCTTCATTTTTGGGTCTTCAACAGTATGGACTTTACTTTCTTATTTCAAATCCGCCCTATCATAAACTGATCAATGATATATAATTAGTTCTCCTTTTAAGATTCATTCTTTCTTCTCTCCCGGTCTCCTTTCTGTCTCCCTTTTCTCCCTGTATTTTTTGTCCGAATCTTTTCTAATAAATCAATTATTAGTCTTCATGATTCTTGATTTGCTTTAATCAGACTCCTTTCTTGATTCCACTTTTTGTTGATCCCTTCTTGACGAAGTATTTTAGTTTTTTTCAAAGTCGCACACTAAACCATTCTCCTAACTTTCACCAAAGTATTTTCTACATAACCCAAATCTTGATTCCTTTTTAATGGTACATACATACATATAACAAGGCACTTCCCCCCAATTTTGGGGGGTCGCCGACATCAAACAAATGAAACAGAAAAGGAGACCTCTCCTCTCTACGTTCCTCCCAGCCTGACACAGACTCAACCGAGTTCAGCTGGTACTGCTAGGGGTGCCACAGCCCACCCTCCCACATTATCCACCACAGATGAAGCTTCATAATGCTGAATCCCCTACTGCTGCTGCCTCCGCGGTCTTCTAAGGCACCAGAGGAAGCAGCAGAGCCTACCGGAACTGCGTCACAATTGCTCGCCATTCATTCCTATTTCTAGCACACTCTCTTGCCTCTCTCACATCTATCCTCCTATCACCCAGAGCTTCCTTCACTCCATCCATCCACCCAAACCTTGGCCTTCCTCTTGTACTTCTCCCCTACAGCTCTTGCATTCATCACCTTCTTTAGAAGACAGCCATTTTCCATTCTCTCAACATGGCTAAACCACCTCAACACATTCATATCCACTCTAGCTGCTAACTCATTTCTTACGCCCGTTCTCACCCTCACTACTTCGTTCCTAATCCTATCAACTCGAGATACACCAGCCATACTCCTTAGACATTTCATCTCAAACACATTCAATTTCTGTCTCTCCGTCACTTTCATTCCCCACAACTCCGATCCATACATCACAGTTGGTACAATCACTTTCTCATACAGAACTCTCTTTACATTCATGCCCAACCCTCTATTTTTTACTACTCCCTTAACTGCCCCCAACACTTTGCATCCTTCATTCACTCTCCGACATACATCTGCTTCCACTCCACCATTTGCTGCAACAACAGACCCCAAGTACTTAAACTGATCCACCTCCTCAAGTAACTCTCCAATCAACATGACATTCAACCTCGCACCACCCTCCCTTCTCGTACTTCTCATAACCTTACTCTTACCCACATTAACTCTCAACTTCCTTCCCTCACACACCCTTCCAAATTCTGTCACTAATTGCCCAAGCAAACAACAACTGATTTACCTCCCATTTTTTTAATGGTATCAGAGGCAATTGGGTAACAAAAGCTTGCAAATTTGGTTTGATCAATAAAATGATCAAAACAATCTTTATACTTTTCTAGAATTTCTGCTTGAAGACAAATGAAAATTTGAAGCCGATTTGGGAATGTACCGGTATTCCATATTTCTCCTCACAGAAAGAGTATGAACCTTTTCTACTGATGACGAAAGACAACTTCGAGTCAAACCAGGAGTTGGAGGGAGTTTTGAAGCCTGTTTCGGATCCTGGAGCCTATTAGGGATTTCAAAAAGGCCTTCATGTGTACTAAATTAAAAATAATCCACAAACAAGAATTCTATATTGCTGGCACAGCGGGGCTCCGCGCTTCCTAACCACCCGGCGGGACTCTCCCCCTTCCTGATGGGCCGGGGGGGGGGGGGGGATCCAACGTTTCCACTGGCACGGCGGGGTTTCCCTATTCCCGCTGGCACGCCATGGCTCCCCAGTTTTAGCTGGCACAACGGGGCTCCCCCATTCCAGCTGGCACGGCGAGGCTCCCGCGTTCCCACTGGCACGATGGGGTCCCCCATCCCGCTGGCACGTTGGGGCTCCCCCCGTTCCCGCTGGCACGATGGGGCTCCCTCATTCCCGCTGGCACAACGAGGCTCTCCTGTTCCCGCTGGTACAGCGGGGCTCCCCTGTTCCTGTGTGACCGGCAGGGCTCCCGCGTTCCCACTGGTAGGGCCGGGCTCCCGCTGGTAGGGCCGGGCTCCCGCTGGTAGGGTCGGGCTCCCGCGTTCCCGCTGGTAGGGCCGGGCTCCAGCGTTCCCGCTGGCAGGGACGGGATCCTGCGTTTCCGCTGGCAGGGCCTGGCTCCCGTGTTCCCGCTGGCAGGGCCGGGCTCCCGCATTCCGCTAGCACGGCGGGGCTCCCCGTTCCCACTGGCATGGCGGGGCTCCCCCTTTCCGCTGGCAGGGCAGGGGACCCCCCTTCCCGCTGGCAGGACAGGCCTCCCCCATTCCTGTTGGCATGGCGGGGCTCCCCATTTCCCGCTGGCACGGCGGGGCTTCCCCCTTCCCGCTGGCACGGCGGGGCTCCCCCGTTCCCGCTGGAAGGGCGGGGCTCCCCCTTCACGTTGGCACTGCGGGGCTCGCCCCTTCATGCTGGCAGGGCGGGGCTCCCCCGTTCCCGCTGGCAGGGCGGGGCTCCCCCGTTCCTGCTGGCAGGGCGGTGTTCCCCCGTTCCTGCTGGCAGGGCGGGGTACCCCGGTTTCCGCTGGTAGGGTGGGGCCCCCCTTCCCCCTAGCAGGGCGGGGCTCCCCCATTCCCGCTGGCAGGGCGGGGCCCTCCGATTCCTGCTGGCAGGGCGGGGCTCTGGTGAAATAGTTTGTGTATCGTCATGATCAACAAAGCTGTACTAGTCAGGGCCATCCATAATGGGTTGGTTTGCTGTGTGCAATCAGTCCAAATTCTCACACTATCACTAATCCGCACTGGCAATCGTGGTAATAAAAACTGGCCAAATCCCACCCACTTACCTGTATAACTTAATTCAGCCGATCACATCTGTGTCGGCTCCAAACAGATATAACTAATTAGGTGACTAATTATCTTACCCTCATTGATTGTGACCAACCGACAATTGGACCAAAAAGTCTCATTAAGATTGAGTTAATAAAATTAAGGAAATCTCGATAAAGAATGAAACTAAAGCACAATACCTGCAGACTTTTTGGAACGAACGGTCGTCAAAATCTTTAGCCCTGACGGCTTTAACTGTTTAACAGGTAACTGCTTGTCAAATAGAAAATTGACAGTTGGTCACGTGGTCCTCTATCCCTCCCCCACCAATGGTGGGGGGGGGGGCATCACTCCACCAACCGGTTATTGAGCCATTCTTTAAGAATATGTTGTCGTAAAGCTGCTTATGATAATGTGGGGACGGTGGGAAGGGTCTTCCATTAAGTTATACTGTACAGGTAAGTGTTCGAAAATTAATTTAAAATTTAAAAATTCACTTGTCTCACACTTAACCTGTATAACTTAATTCAGCCGATTACCAGCATTTATCCTGGATGGAGGGCATAAGTAGAAATATAAACAGCTGATATAATTAAGTAATCTTTAAAGAATACAAACAGACCTGAGAGGACCTCAGAGTAGTAACCTTGACTGATATAGGACATCTCCATGTGTTGCAGTGAACTGGATCCCCAACAGTCAAGTTCAGTCATGGCTGGGTCAGTCTTAACGCCTAGTCGACTAACTACCCTATTCTAAACTAAATTCCTAACCTTGTATCAACAACTTGCATACGTCGGTTAAGTCCGTTAGTTTAGTCATATGTCTCTGAAGTAAGGTAAGTGTAGGCCCCCGATGGGCCGTCACTACCTTACTTCCTCTCATGCCTACGCGAGGTTTTCATTCGCACGGACTGAGCCCTTATTCATATCCCATCTCATTCATGCCTTTCATTCTTCCTTACATACACTAAGTATTTAGGGTAGAAGGCCAAGTAGATGTTAACCAGTCATACACCAACTCCACGTCCTTAAGGTAGTGGGAAGCAAAAACTGTATTCCCTTTCCATAGAGCAGCGTTCAGGACGGACTTCAATGAAGAGTTCTTCCAAAAAGAAAGACGTGGAATAACCCCTCAGACTGTGGGTACCTCTTCCCTTCTTGGAGGCACAGCCTGATAAAGATTGGGGAGAAACCTTTGCTATGAGTCTCCTGATAAAGAAAGAAACAGCATTTTTCGTCATGGCCTTCGACTGTAGTTTAGGGGAGAGGAAGAGAGCCCGGGGTCTGTGAGGGATAGCCTTGGTTCTGGCTAGATAATAGCGTAAGGTTCTCACTGGGCAGTACAGTCTCTCCTCTTCCAGATGCCCAACAGTTTCACTTAAAGAGGAAAGAAGAAACTCTCTGGGAAGAGGGTTGGACTCTGATTCCGTCCTGGCTCTGAATTCTGGAAGGTACGTAAGGACCATGTTCTTTCCTCTTGTTCCTACAGAAGCAGAGATGGCTTGTATCTCTCCCAGTCTCTTGGCTGTAGCTAAAGTAACCAAGAAAAATGTCTTGGTAGTCAAGTCTTGTAGAGAAGCTAACCTGAGAGGTTCAAAGGGAGCCCCTGCTAGAAGCTTGAGAACCACATTCAATTCCCACATGGGAGGACTAATGGAAATCTTGGGAACCTCAATCTCAAAAGATCTGATCAGGTCTGAGAGAATAGGGTCCTCAAAAACCTCACCAAAAGACAGCCTAAACACAGAGGCTAGTGCCAACTTATAAGCTTTAACGGCCGACACTGAAAGCTTTCTCTCCTTCCGTAGATAAAGAAGGAAATCCGCAATCTTTGGAACTGTAGGTCTAGAAGAAGTTTGGCGGTTCCTCTTATACCAACCTCTATAAACTACCCACTTACGCTGGTAGTTCAAATTGGTAGAGTGTCTTCGTGCCTTGGTGAGCTGTTCAGCCACTGCTGAAGATACTCCCCTCGCTCTAGCGATACGCTTGACAGTCTCCAGGCGGTTAGAAGTAACGAGGACGGTCGAAGGTGGAACCTGCGGAAGTGAGGTTGGCGTAAGAGGTCGTACCTGACAGGCAACCTCCTTGGAATGTCTATGGAAAGTTCTAGGAGACTTGCAAACCATTTTTTCTGAGGCCAGAACGGGGCTACCAGGGTCATTGTGCACCTCTGCGATGACTGAAATTTGTGTAAGACCTGGTCTATCATCCCTAATGGTGGAAAGGCGTAAGTCTGTAGGTCCCTCCAGTCTTGAAGCATAGCGTCGACCCCTGCAGATTGAGGATCTGTCTGAGGGCTGAAATATGCTGGAAGACAGAAATTTAAAGCAGTTGCAAACAGGTCTATGTTTGCTGGCCAAAGGTAAACAAGGCGATCTACTACCTCCTGACAAAGGGTCCATTCGGAACCTAGCACCTGGTCCCCCCTGCTCAGAGCATCCGCAATGACATTCTTCTTTCCCGGAATGAATTGAGGTCGGAGAATAACGTTGTGATCCTCTGCCCACTGTAGGATCTCCTGAGCGAGAAGGTTGAGAGGTTGGGACTTTGTTCCTCCTTCCTTCTTCAAATAGAAGATCGCGGTGGAGTTGTCTGCATACACTGCGACTACTTCGGATGTACACAGAGGAGTGAAGTGGAGAAGAGCCTCCCTGATTGCCTTGAGTTCTCTCCAGTTTATGGACCTGGAGATCTGGGAAGGAGTCCATAAACGAGCAATGCTCTCTTGCTCTAGAGAAGCTCCCCATCCTATGTCTGAAGCGTCTGTATGCAGAACAAGCGTAGGTTCGAGGACTTTGAGAGATAGTCCTGCATTCAAGTGTATCTCCTGGGACCACCAAAGAAGATCCTCCTGACTGCATGCTGTCCACTGAATTAGTTTGGTGTTGTCCTGCCAGTCCCAATGTTGTCTCAATGTGAATTGAAGATCCCTCATACGGCGTCTTCCGTTGGGAACTAGTAACGTGAGAGAAGCAAGGTGGCCTAGAAGGCTCATCCATAGAGAAACTCTTGGGGTTGGAAGTAACAAGAACTCCTCTATAATTCTCCTGGGGTTGTCTTTCCTCTCTTGAGATGGGAAGACCCTTAAGAGAGGAGATACAATCTTCATTCCCAAATAAGTCGTCTGTTGAGATGGTGTGAGAGCAGACTTCTTGTAGTTTATCTTTATTCCAAGAGTCCTGCAAAGATCCAGGACCAATTCCTTCACACGAAGAGCTTCCTGAAGGGAAGGAGATAGGAAGAGCCAGTCGTCCAGATAGCGGCACATCCGAATACCCATCCGGTGGAGTTTGGCTGCAACTGGGGCCATGATCCTGGTGAAGACCTGAGGAGCCGTTACCAGTCCGAAGCAGGGACACTTGAACTGCCAAGTCTCCTCTCCCCAGCGGAAGCGCAGAAGATGGCGAGAGTCCTGATGAATAGGGACTTGGAGATAAGCATCCTGGAGGTTGATGGTAAAGAACCAGTCCTCTTCCCTTATAGCTAGAAGAACCATCTTCGGAGTCTCCATCTTGAACTTCGTAATCTCTACGAAGGAGTTGAGGATAGAGAGATCGATGATGGGTCTCCACCCTCCTGAAGCTTTCGTCACCACAAACATGTGGCTGTGAAAACTCCAGGAGTTGGGCGGGGCTAGCTCTATGGCCCCTTTGTACTTCAGCTGAAGCATCTCCTCCCTGAGCGCTTGTTGCTTCACGGACCTGCCGGAGTAACTGATGGATGGTGGCGAATGACTGGTCAAGGGTGGTTGAGACTTGAGAGGTATCCTGTACCCATCCCTTAGTACGATGGTCACCCAAGGGTCCGAATTCAGGGCCTCCCAAGCCTGCCAATGATGTTGTAAGCAGCAACCCACTTGTACGTGTTCGTGTGAAGGAACTGGCCCCTATTTCTGAAAACCCTTTGGGACAGGGTTCTGCGAGGACCTAAAGTCCTTCTTCTTGTCCTGCTTCCTGGCTTGGAAGTTTGATGAAGCAGCAACTGTGGACTTCTGCTTCTTCCCATATCTATTATCATTTCCTCGACCTCCTTGCTGAGGAATAGGGCGTTTGCCCGAATCCCTCTGAGGGTAGGGCTGTTTCTGTTGTGACTTAAATGAAAGTGATTTCTTTAACAAGTCATTTAACATATCTTCCTTTCACATCTTGGAAGACAGTTGGGCCCGAGAGAGAACATCCTCCAGAATAGCAGGTTCAAAAAGGTGATGTCCAAACATCTGGGATTCCCTTAGTAGATCTTTATGACGTATGGAGAGAGAAGCAGGGGCTCTGCTGAGATAATGGTCCCTTCTTTTACCAGTCAGGTAAGCCTCGTGGAAAGTAGCCTCTTTCATCTGGTCCTCAAGGCAGCGCCCAATAGACCTGGCTATCTGTAGGTAGAGAGGTCGATGTGTTGTGAGGTAAGAAGGTTCCTTCAGAAAAGCTGTCAAAACATACCACAGCCAGGCCAGCATGTTCCCAACCTCCTGTATTTTTCTAATGGAGGCTTCCAGTCTCTTGCACTCTTCTACAGTGATACCAACCAAGGCACGTTCACCCTTCACTCGTGAGGGTAACACGTCCTCAAAGGAGGGGTTGAGAGGGGTGGGAGCTGGACCGTAAGACTTCTTCCAGCTGCAGGTACCTCTTGGTCTTGCCTAGAGCGATGGTGGGGTATGGAATGCGTCCGGCCTGACATCTTTCCTTTGCTCATTTCCTGACTCCCTGGCGAGCTAATTTTAAGGGTTCTGATGGGGTCCATTTGGGTAATCTGTCAAACTTCTGCTTCTCCAGACCCTGAACAAAACAATTCAGGGGGAGCTTAGAGGAAGCAGGAACCTCCTTCACTTGCCGAACACTCTCTGGGAAGGCATTCTCGGAAAGACTCATCAATTCCCTGAAGGAATTAGGGATCAAAGTTTCAAGAGCTGTGTCATCCATCTCGTCATCCTGAAGAATTCTAAATTTCTCCGTTGCTGCCCAAAGTCTTCTGGAGAATTCTGCATCTCCATCATTGGGTGAGGAACCTGTAGAAGGAGACCTGTGATCATGCCGGGTCCCTGGCTGAGAACGTTGCGAAGATCTGGGGCTTCTGGTAGACGAAAGATGTCTACTCCTGGAAGGGGAATGGCTAGGGGAGAGACGTCTCCCAGTACTACTGGATAAGGAACGATGAGAATGTTTGGAAGGAGATCTATGGTGGGATCTAACAGATGAACGGCTAGGTCTCTGGTCCTTCCAATGAGACATGGAATAAGGAGAAAGGTGGTCTGGGGAATGATGGGACCAACTCCGGTTGCTTCTTCTTGAAGACTGGCTTCTGGACCTTCGGTCAGAGGAAACACTGGAGTCCCTCAGGGACCTGAGGGATGAAAGTCCGGGTGTGCGGCTTGAAGAGTGATGAGATAGGTCTCGATGCGGATCTACCCTCGGGAGACATGCTTGAGTTGGACTGATGAGAGGTATGCCTCCAACTGCGAGACGAGCTTCTAGGAGAATATTTCCTGCGACTGGAACGCGGAGAAGACTTCACTGGGTCTGAAGGTTCATGGTCCTGCGAAGGCGCAGGGGAGCTCCCTCGTCGACAATTAGGAGAACGAAATCTTGACCTCCCTTGCGACGGTGTCGGGGTGCTCCCTCACTGACGATGGGGAGAACGAAGTAGCGATGGGGTTTCTTCGTCCAAGTTGCTCATACACCCATCAGGGGTGATGGCGAACTGGACCTGCGACCTGCCCTGCTTTGGGGAGGGGATCACCTCACGGTGTCCGCTCGCCTCAGCGACTGGCGTACCAAGGGCAGGTGCAGAGCTGGAAGGCAATACAGGAACATTTAAAGCATTAAAGCAATTCACTAAAGAGGAAATGTCCTCACTCACCTTTGAGAACTTAGCCTCCCAAATAGCTTGCACTTTCTCAAGACAACTTATAAAAGCATTAAAACACTCGGCGGTAACCGTTGTAGCAGGAGAAACAGACCGGGCAACATCTACCAAGGAGCTAAAACTACTAACCCCTCCTACAGGGACATTGTCCTCCGGAGGATCTACCCCCTCCCCTAAGGCTGAACTAATCTCCTGGGAAGGAGAAGACCTAACCTCGTCCTCCGGTAGGCCACTCTTCGTGGTCTTACTCGACTTATAACTACTACGTTTCTTGGCTAAAGAATCCATATGCTTAACATATAACTTACGGTCTTCTTTAGACCAACCCTTACACTCGTTACAAGTAACATTAATGTCACACTTAATACCCCTACATGACTGCCAAAGAGAATGAGTATCAAAGGCAAACTTTCTACTTATCCTAGTCGAACAATTAGTGCAGGAGCGTTGAGTCTCAGAGTCAGATGGCATAATCATAAATCACTAACACCATCAAAGGATCCAAAATCACTTGAAGACGACAAATCCAAAGTGTAGTCGTTAACAAAACCAAAAAGAATTCAATTATATCAGTGTTGGAGCGAAAGCACAAACGTGCTTCTTTGACAACAGATGAATAAAGAATAGCTCAATAACTGGTTGGTGGAGGGATGCCCCCCCCATTGGTGGGGGAGGGATAGAGGACCACGTGACCAACTGTCAATTTTCTATTTGACAAGCAGTTACCTGTTAAACAGTTGAAGCCGTCAGGGCTAAAGATTTTGACGACCGTTCGTTCCAAAAAGTCTGCAGGTATTGTGCTTTAGTTTCATTCTTTATCGAGATTTCCTTAATTTATTAACTCAATCTTAATGAGACTTTTTGGTCCAATTGTCGGTTGGTCACAATCAATGAGGGTAAGATAATTAGTCACCTAATTAGTTATATCTGTTTGGAGCCGACACAGATGTGATCGGCTGAATTAAGTTATACAGGTTAAGTGCGAGACAAACATCCTGAGGGTTGGTCCTGGTACCCGGCCTAAAAGGGCCTCAGTTAGATTTAGCTGGTCGTCTCTAGCTTGAGCTTTAAATTCAATGGTTCTCCATTCATCATCTCTTAGGTAGTGCGTAGGCCACCCGTTGAGATACTACTACTGGAGAGTTATGGGTTCCTTTGAATGACCAGACAGTA
>NC_090752.1:70746092-70748592 GCF_036898095.1 Palaemon carinicauda | reverse complement strand
CCGTAACCAGAGAGCGGGATACAATGTAGTACTCTCTGGCCAGTCAAAGGACCCACTAACTGTCTAGCGATAGTATCTCAATGGGTGGCTGTTGCCCGGCCCTGGCCAACCTACTATTATAAGCTAAGCTACAACTCTAGTTTGAAAAGGAGGATACTATAAGCAAAAGGGACCCAGCAAGAAAAAATAGCCCAGTGAAGAACAAATAAGGAAATAAATAATCTCTTTAGGAATAATTTGAGGAAATAAATAATGTACAGTTGAAGTAATGAATAATTAAAATAGCCTATTTTAAAAACAGTAACAACATTAAAATAGATCTTTCATATACAAACTATAAAAAAGAGCCATGTCAGCCTGTTCAACATAAAAAAAAAAAACATCAACTGCAAGTTATAACGTAACAAGTTCCTCCGATTCAATTACCTGATTAGGAAGATCCTTCCACAACTGGTCATATCTACAATAAAACTTCTAGAATACTGAGTAGTATTGACTCCTGTATCGACATTGTTGTAAACATAATGCACAATTTTACGGAGAAAAACATATCTCTAAATAAAACAAACAAAACTTGACACAATGGTATGCACACGAGAGAGAGAGAGAGAGAGAGAGAGAGAGAGAGAGAGAGAGAGAGAGAGAGAGAGAGAGAGAGCTGCACGTGTACTTAATGTCCTTCTTCATACTCCACGTGGCATCAAGGTCAGTAAAACGGGACAAGATCTCACGAGGCAATTTCAAGTTCTAAGACAATAGGCAAAGCGAGCCAGAGGGGGCGGGGGTGGCTCGACGAAGTTGAGGTGCTTTAGAACGAGTTTAGGTAGTAAACGGTTGTCAAGAGCTCATCCACACATACTTATAATGGTCTAATCTAAAGTCTATATATGTAGATCGGTGCCGGTTTCGTATGTGGCCTACCCTTTTTTATTCTGGTTTGTTATGTGGCCTACCTGGCTTGTTAGGTAAGGCAAGGTAAGGCCACATACTAACACAGATAGAATTTCGTAGGCCATATTCGAAAGGTAGGCCACATACTAAACCGGCACCTGTAGATCTTGATCTAAATCAAGGTCTTTTAAATATACTCGGAGAGGTAGGCTCATCAGCCACCGAAAATGTTCCCACTGCTCATGACGTCACGCTACGAGCAGTCTCCCCTGACAGGTATATGTCCTGTAGTAACACGATGCAAGGAAACCTTTCCAAAAATATTTTTAAAGGTATAAATATTTTCATTCTATTGTACTATGAACTGGATTACTGATATAAATTTAGCAGACCTAGAGTATGCTGATGATGCTGTCCTAGTTAGCAGAACGCCAAAGGATTTGCAATGCTTGCTTACTAGAATGCATGAAATATCACACAAGGTTGGGCTGAAGATAAATAGAAGAAAGACAGAGATGATGAGAACGGAGTATGCAATGGAAGAAGATATATCATTGGAAGGAGAAAGGATTAATGAGGTAGAATCATTATGTATTTAGGAACTATGATCTCCAATACAGGGTCTTTATAATTAGAGTTTAGTGAAAGATTGAAAAAAAGCAAATTAGACAATGGCTAGGTTTAGTACGACTTGGAAATCAAATCGCCTGAAATTACATATAAAATTCAAGACATTATATCAGTTTAGTGAGATCGGTGTTACTCTATGGACATGAGTCATGGTATGACAATGAAACCATCTCCAATAGATTTAGATTATTTGAAAACAAAGCATTCCAAACGATATTGGGAGTTAAATGGCAGGACAGGATTAGAAATGAAACTATAAGAGAGATTACTCAAGTGCCATATGTGGACGACATAATGATGAGGGGTAGATGATTTTGGGACGCTCTTCGCACTCCCAAAGAGAGATTAGTTTACCAAACGTTCAGCTGGGCGCAACAAGGCACTAGATGAATTTGAAAACCCAGGACTGCATGGCTGAGGACTATGAAGCGCGAAGTAGGAGATGGTGAATTGAGAAGTATTGAATTAAAAGCTCAAGATAGAGACGCCTGGCGAAATCTAACCGAGGCCCTTTGCGTCAATAGACGTAGGAGGAGATGATGATGAGGTATTTGAAGTACAAATTTTCCTTATATCAGACCATACGTGAAAATTTCATAATAATATTGCAATTTTCAGAGACGGTGGCCGAGGTTTGTTTCACCTGACTAGAGGTAGTATTACTTGATCTCTGTCCCGTTTATTAACTTCCAGCAGCTATGCATTCCGTTGTGCTGTATTTGGATGCCATAATAATAGCAAAAAGATCATTAATATGGGTATTTGATATTCTAGTTTCCCAAAAGAAGAAAAATCGAAGAAGGAATGGATGCATGCTTGCAAACTTGCAGACGATGTTAACTGGAAGCGTGCTCTTATTTCTTCAGTCCATTTTAAAGTACCGACTCCTGGGAATTGAAAACCCCAAAAATCAACGTGCAATGGAGGAAGAGGCTGTGCCAAACCCTTTCTTTACCTAATGGTAAGTTACAAGTTGAGC
>NC_090752.1:70731092-70736092 GCF_036898095.1 Palaemon carinicauda | reverse complement strand
AAGGTAAAAAGGGCACTAATGCGAGAAATAAGGCACCTCTAAATAGAGGTAATAAACCACTTAATGCTAGAAATAAGGTACCTCAAAATAGAATTAAAAACCCATTAATACTAGAAATAAGGCACCTCAAAATAGTAGCAAAAAACCCATTAATGCTAGAAATAAGGCACCTCAAAATAGGGGTAAAAACCCATTAATACTAGAAATGAGGCACCTCAAAATAGAGGTGAAAAATCCCTTAATGCTAGAAATAAGGAACAAAATAGAGGTAAAAAAGGACCTAATACTATAAAAAAGGCACCTAAAAATAGATATCAAAGAGCCTCTAATGCTACAAGTAATGGGCCTAAAAATCGAGGTCAAAAAGCCCTAATGCTATATATAAGGCTCCTAAAAATAGAGGTCAAAGAACCTCTAACACTAGAATTATGCACCTCAAAATCGAGGTCAAAAATCCCTTAATGCTATAAATACGGCACCTAAAAAGAGAGGTCAAAGAGCCTCTATGGCTAAAAGTAATGCACCTCAAAATCGAGGTAAAAAAGCCGCTAATGCTATATATAAGGCTCCTAAAAATAGAGGTCAAAGAGCCTCTAATACTAGAATTATGCACCTCAAAATCGAGGTCAAAAATCCCCTAATGCTATAAATAAGGCACCTAAAATAGAGGTCAAAGAGCCTCTAAGGCTACAAGTAATGCACCTCAAAATCGAGGTCAAAAAGCCCCTAATGCTATATATATAAGGCTCATAGAAATAGAGGTCAAAAAGCTCCTAATGCTATAAATAAGGCACCTAAAATAGAGGTCAAAGAGCCTCTAATACTACAAGTAATGCACCTCAAAATCGACGTCAAAATGCCCCTAATGCTATAAAGAAGGCACCTAAAAATAGAGGTCAAAGAGCCTCTAATGCTACAAGTAATGCACCTCAAAATCGAGGTCAAAAAGCCTCCTAATGCTATATATAAGGCACCTAAAATAGAGGTCAAAGAGCTCCTGATGCTACAAGTAATGCACCTCAAATTCGAGGTCAAAAAGCCCCTAATGCTATATATAAGGCTCCTAGAAATAGAGGTCAAAAAGCTCCTAATGCTATAAATAAGGCACATAAAAAGATGTCAAAAAAAGCTAGTGCCAGAAGAAATGCACCTCAAAATCGAGGTCAAAAAGCTCCTAATGCTATAAATAAGGCACCTAAAAATAGAGGTCAAAGAGTCTCTAATGCCAGAGGTGCTGCACCTCAAAATCGAGGTCAAAAAGCCCCTAATGCTATATATAAGGCACCTAAAATATAGGTCAAAGAGCTTCTAATGCTTAAAGTAATGCACCTCAAAATCGAGGTAAAAAACACCCTAATGCTATATATAAGCTCCTAGAAATAGAAGTTAAAAAGCTCCTAATGCTATAAATAAGGCACCTAAAAAGAGGTCAAAAAGCCTCTAATGCTAGAAGAAATGCACCTCAAACTCGAGGTCAAAAAGCTCCTAATGCTATAAGTAAGGCACCTAAAAATAGAGGTTAAAGAGCCTCTAATGCTATAGGTAATGCACCTCAAAATAGAGGTAAAAAAGACCCTAATGCTATAAGTAAGGCACCAAAAAAAAAAGAGAGGTCAAACAGCCTCTAATGCTATAAGTAATGCACCTCAAAATCGAGGTAAAAAAGCCCCTAATGCTATAATTAAGGCACCTAAAAAAGGTCAAAAAGACACTAATGCTAAAGAAATGCACCTCAAAATCGAGGTCAAAAAGCTCCTAATGTTATAAATAAGGCACCTAAAGCATCTAATGCTAGAAGTAATGCACCTCAAAATCAAGGTAAAAAAGCCCCTAATGCTATATATAAGGTTCCTATAAATAGAGGTCAAAGAACCTCTAATGCTTGAAGTAATGCACCTCAAAATCGAGGTCAAGAAGCATCTAAAGCTATAAATAAGGCACCTAAATATAGAGGTCAAAGAGCCTCTAATGCTATAAGTAATGCTCCTCAAAATCGAGGTCAAAAAGCCTCCTAATGCTATATATAAGGCACCTAAGAATAGAGGTCAAATAGCCCCCAATGCTACAAGTAATGCACCTCAAAATCGAGGTAAAAAATCACCTAATGTTAGAGATGAGACACCTCAAAATAGAGGTAAAAAAGCCTCTAATGCTAGAGATAAGACACCTCAAAATAGAGGGAAAAATTCAGCCAATGCTAGAGATAAGGCACTTCAAAATAGAGGTAAAAAATCCCCTAATGTTAGAAATAAGACACCTCATAATAGAGGTAAAAAAGCCCCTAATGCTAGAGATAAGACACCTCAAAATAGAGGGAAAAAGTCAGCCAATGCTAGAGATAAGGTACTTCAAAATAGAGGTAAAAAATCCCCTAATGTTAGAAATAAGACACCTCAAAATAGAGGTAAAAAAGCCCCTAATGCTAGAGATAAGACACCTCAAAATAGAGGGAAAAAGTCAGCCAATGCTAGAGATAAGGTACTTCAAAATAGAGGTAAAAAATCCCCTAATGTTAGAAATAAGACACCTCAAAATAGAGGTAAAAAAGCCCCTAATGCTAGAGATAAGACATCTCAAAATAGAGGGAAAAAGTCAGCCAATGCTAGAGATAAGGTACTTCAAAATAGAGGTAAAAAATCCCCTAATGTTAGAAATAAGACACCTCAAAATAGAGGTAAAAAAGCCCCTAATGCTAGAGATAAGACACCTCAAAATAGAGGGAAAAAGTCAGCCAATGCTAGAGATAAGGCACTTCAAAATAGAGGTAAAAAATCCCCTAATGTTAGAAATAAGACACCTCAAAATAGAGGTAAAAAAGCCCCTAATGCTAGAGATAAGACACCTCAAAATAGAGGGAAAAAGTCAGCCAATGCTAGAGATAAGGTACTTCAAAATAGAGGTAAAATATCCCCTAATGTTAGATAAGACACCTCAAAATAGAGGTAAAAAAGCCCCTAATGCTAGAGATAAGACACCTCAAAATAGAGGGAAAAAGTCAGCCAATGCTAGAGATAAGGTACTTCAAAATAAGAGGTAAAATATCCCCTAATGTTAGATAAGACGCCTCAAAATAGAGGTAAAAAAGTTCCTAGTGCTAGAAATAAGACACCTCAAAATAGAAGTCAAAAAGCCCCTATTGCTACAGATAAGGCACTTCAAAATATATGTCAAAATGCCCCTAATGCAAGAGATGAGGCACCTCAAAATCAGAGGTCAAAAAGCCCCTAATGCTAGAGATAAGGCATCTAAAAATAGAGGTCATCTTTTTCTTTGTCTGCATCTTTTCCCACTTTTATGTAAGGTCGATGTTTCTGGCCGGCGTTCTCCATCTACCTGTCCCACACTTCATCACCGGTTAATCCCTTTGACCGAAGGTCATAAAGCCCCTAAAGCCAAAGTTAAGGCACTTAAAAAAACAGAGGTAAAAAAGATCCTATTGATAGAGATAAAGCACCTCAAAATATAAGTAAAAAATCCCCTAATGCTAGAAATAAGGGACCTGGCACCTCAAAATCAGAGGTCAAAAAGCCCCTAATGCTAGAGATAAGGCACCTTAAAATAGAGGCAGAGGTCAAAAAGCCCCTAATGCTTGAGATAAGGGACCTCAAAACAGAGGTAAAAAGTCCATAATTCTAGAGATAAGGCGCATAAAAATAGAGGTAAAAAAAAAGCTCCTAATGTTAGAGATAGGGCACCTAAAAATAAGAGTAAAAACGCCCCTAATGCTAGAGATACGGCACCTTAAAATAGAGGTAAAAAAGCCCCTAATGCTAGAGATACGGCACCTAAAAATAAAGGTCATAAAGCCCCTAAATCTAAAGTTAAGACACCTAAAAATAGAGGTAAAACGTTCCTAATGCTAGAGATAAGGCACCCCAAGATAAGAGGTAAAAATCCCCTAATGCTAGAGATAAGGCACCTCAAAATAGGAGGTCAAAAACCCCTAAAAACTAAAGTTAAGGCCTCTAAAAATAGAGGTAAAAAGCCCTTTATACGAGAGATAAGGCACCTCAAAATAGAGGCTAAAATTCCCTAGTGCTGGAGATAAGGCACCAAAAAATAGAGGTCAAAAAGCCCCTAATTCTAGAGATAAGGCACCTCAAAATAGAGGTAAAAAAGCCCATAATGCTAGAGATAAGGCACCTCAAAATAGAGGTAAAAAACCCTAATGCTAGAGATAAGGCACCTAAGAATTTAGAGGTCATAAACCTAAAGTTAAAACACCTAAAAGAGCTAAAAAAGCCCCTAATGCTAGAATAAGGCCCTTCAAAATAAGAGGTCAAAAAGCCCCTGATGCTAGAGGTAAGGAACCTCAAAATGTGGGCCAAAGAGGTACTGCAATTAAATACAGCATATATTTAAGGTATTTTTTATGAATGAAATGACCCCGCTTCACCCAGGTGAGTGGTGAACTAAACAGCCAGCATACCTCCTCCTCACCCCTAATGCTAGAGATAAGACATCTCAAAATAGAGGGAAAAAGTCAGCCAATGCTAGAGATAAGGTACTTCAAAATAGAGGTAAAAAATCCCCTAATGTTAGAAATAAGACACCTCAAAATAGAGGTAAAAAAGCCCCTAATACTAGAGATAAGACACCTCAAAATAGAGGGAAAAAGTCAGCCAATGCTAGAGATAAGGCACTTCAAAATAGAGGTAAAAAATCCCCTAATGTTAGAAATAAGACACCTCAAAATAGAGGTAAAAAAGCCCCTAATGCTAGAGATAAGACACCTCAAAATAGAGGGAAAAAGTCAGCCAATGCTAGAGATAAGGTACTTCAAAATAGAGGTAAAATATCCCCTAATGTTAGATAAGACACCTCAAAATAGAGGTAAAAAAGTTCCTAGTGCTAGAAATAAGACACCTCAAAATAGAAGTCAAAAAGCCCCTATTGCTACAGATAAGGCACTTCAAAATATATGTCAAAATGCCCCTAATGCAAGAGATGAGGCACCTCAAAATCAGAGGTCAAAAAGCCCCTAATGCTAGAGATAAGGC
>NC_090752.1:70716092-70726092 GCF_036898095.1 Palaemon carinicauda | reverse complement strand
TAATTTTACCAAAAGATATTTTTCATAAATTAAATTTTTTTCATTACATGAAATGAATGTCGCAATGAATTTTACACGTGATCAAATTTTTTTATGGAATTAGAAAAAGATTATGTTTGACAGTATGTTAAATCTCTTAAAAAGTTTAAAGGTCACTCATGAATGGCAATGTCCAAGAGATTGACCATATACTGTACACACATGATCAGCACCCATGCCATCAGGCTAGGATCAGGGAGGGCCAGGCAATGGCTGCTGATGACTCAGCAGGTAGACATACAGCCTCCCGCAAAGAACAGAATAATCCCTGGCTCACAAGGATGGAGAGCTTGCAGACGCTACTAAAAACTATCAAGCTGACAGGGTCTCGAACCCCAGTCCAATAGAATGGCAGGTAGGGCCGTTTCCAATAGGCTACTATAATCGTGACATCTTAATATTTTGTATGAGAAATATAAAACATATATAAAACTGTCTCATGGTCAGCCAATGTAACTCAAAAGGTATACAATTGAAAAAAAAAATAATTGCATTACTTTCTTATTTCTATCTAAACTGAACATCGACAAGCCTTGATAGCATTAAACATCAATTTTATACTTTCCGTGGTCCAGCCTGAGGTTAATTTCTCTTACCACTGAGTTACTGTGAAAATCTACAGCTTGAAAGCACACTGGTCCAACCTTTGGAAAAAATATATAACACGCCTGATTTGACAAATGTTTATAGCCTCTCTTATCTTACCGTAATATTTGATGGTTTTAATAAGCTATTATCTTGATAAAAAACTGACCATGAAGGATTTGATCTTAATTGGGAGATGATAACTTAAATGAAAATATTAACACAGAGCACAGGGGGGGGGGGGGATAAAATGCCCCCGGTAAAGCAACTTCGGCATTGACAATAGTGCGATGCTCAAGGAACACTGTAAACATTACCACCCTTCATAGAATGCGGATCTCGTATGAGAGAGAGAGAGAGAGAGAGAGAGAGAGAGAGAGAGAGAGAGAGAGAGAGAGAGAGAGAGAGAGAGGTATTTCGATAAAAAATCAAAATAGTACTATTACGTTAAGACGAAAACACTTCACGGATTATCCAAAGTTAACCGAATATCAATCAATCAATTTATTCAATGCATGGTACAGAAAATCTACGAAAACCTAAAATAAACATAAAAGGAAAAAATACAGAATATGATAACGTTATAATGGTTGGATAGCAAACGGCAAACGTACCAAAACAACAAATATTTGTTGGAAACAAAACGATCCTTCGAGAATGAGTTGTCCTTAAACTGTCCTCTAAGTATCCTTCTTGGTCACCTCTGTCCAAATAAAGTCCCTAATTGGTAACTCCATGGCAACAGCTGTATGATGTCAATGTTTACAAGGCTCAGCAAGTATGCGCACCGGACAGTGATAAGCCAAATAGACACCATTGAAGAAGAGAAATTATGTAATGATTTTGAAGGTACTAAAAATAAGGGCAATGCAAGGACACAGTGATAGACGAAATTCTCTCTCTCTCTCTCTCTCTCTCTCTCTCTCTCTCTCTCTCTCTCTCTCACAAACTAGTGAGTGATTCTAACATTGTTTTTCGTTAACTGATGAACGTCGTCATGCCAGGATGAACAAACATTAATTATTTTCTTCACCCTTTACTCTTCAGAATATACTATATACATTATCATCACGTAATTGAGATTATATTACAAGAACAATAAAGGAATATTTACGAGAAACTTTATAAAACTATCGAATGGGATATAATAGAATAAAGAAAGTCCCAAATTATTATTTCAAAATTGACGTCGATACAAAAGTACATAATTAATTATGTCTCTGACTAATTATGCCATAAGGGGGGAGAGGAGGGCAAGTTACCACAACTCTCAGGTCCCAGTCCAAGTTGAATGGTGCTGGTTGTTGGCAGGATATGCACCAGGACGTTAAAAAATATTTGTCGATAACATGTAGTTTCAGACTCGTGGATAATGTGTTAATCAACTGATAAAAAACAATTGCACCAAATAATAATTGGAAAATCTATAGGCAAAATAGAAATAATAATCCAAGACAGTTTTACAGATATCTTTATAGTTGCGAGGTTTCACTTATTTCCCCTTTAGCACAGTTTCAAACGATCGAAAAGGAAACGCTTAAAACAATCATGTACATTGCATATATTCTGGAAGATCAGATATGATATCAGAAGAATTAAACATTCCAAACAAGAAACTTTTAAGGACTACGTACTTGGCATCTCTAATAAAAGCAATGGCTTAATCTTTATAAGGTTCTAAAAGGACACGAGCTGAGTGTCAAATGATGGAAACCACAACTTTTTGGGTCTCCTCCAGGCTCCTTGCAAGATCACACATCCGTGCCCTAAACTGCTTCTAGTATCGTCTCGAAACTACTACTACTACTACTACTACTACTACTAAAAATAATCGTCCCCATTTATAATTGTTAGTGAGAACGTACATTTTTTAAACAGTAAAGTCAGCTTGGTCCATTCAAAACACTTGAATAATTTTCATCGTATATTGTGTAGATACTAGTGAGTCAATATAATATTGTTCTGGTAACTTACACATGGACGATTTTCGCAAAGAATAATCAGTCTAATAGCGTTTTCAGTAAAATATCATTAATAATTATTATTAATAATTATTAATAACTATTACTAAACTTCTACTGATCACAGACAATTTCTGGATATGCAACTCGAGTAGGAGCTTCCTGAATGGCGCTTATTCCAGGTCTAGAATATCAGGCACAGCTGAAAAAATTACTAATGAAAGACTTATCTTAACTAACATCAAGTCATGGTACCATAATTTAGGGCGTCGCTCTTTTACTGGATTTCATATTATTCTCTTTGCTTTCCCTTGATAAAGCCCATGACCCAAAATCATTCAACATTCTACTTATTTTTCTCAAAACTGATCATGTCAAATAATTGTTAAAATCATATACGTGCCCACGAACGATCATTACTTGATATATTGAATTTCAAACAACGTACGATATTGCAGCAAATAAAAACGGAAAAAAATGTATGGGTTGGAATAAATAGTTACTTTTAAATAACACATAAGAAAAAATACATTATATATATATATATATATATATATATATATATATATATATATATATATTATTACTCTTATGAGAAGCAAAGATTTAAAATCACTTTACAGTAAAATATTGAATGAAAATGTTCTTCCAAGAACTCTATTAATAATTTAATAATAACTCTCTACAATTATCGCTAATGTTAAATCAATCGCTATTATCTAAACACGCGATACAAACATTTCCCTTTTCATTTCTTCAATTCTTTCATCACTGACACCATGTGCTACAATTTTATTTTCATTTTGGCTTATGCACTAGAATTTTGCATGTCATGCAGCGCACATCACTGGCAAGTCATTACGCAAAGATTGGGTATTACGCGTAAGCAGGTAAAACAGCAGAGTCACAGTAACTATAAAACCCAAAGCAAAAAATCCCTTCATCATGACTAATTCTGCAATGAGCTAATATTGACAAGGCCGCTTGCGATGGATCACTAAGGATGAGTCGCCAGCTACATTAATTTGAAAACGTATTCTGAGAAAATACCAACGATCTTGCCTGATATTTTTAGCAATAAAACCATACTTGAAGTTTTGTAACCATTTTCATGTCTGGTTTGAACACTACGAAAATAAATAACGACTTTTTCAGATCAATGTGATCATGATGATACTTTATCCTAATTCCTTAATCAAAGGCTCAATCCGTCACTACCTCCATCTACAAAACTATTCAACACTGACATCCTAGGACCAATCTTTTCAGCGATTTTACATTTTTTTCTTTCATTTACTGAATCTGTGAACAATTCTAATCTTTATACATTCAGCATGAATAGAAAACTAAATTGAATAGCACAAGAAATTCTCTCTCTCTGGCTCAAAAAAATTACTGTATCCTTGTAAAAATTTACATTATTTTTTTTGAAAAATCTTACAAACAAATAAATAATCATCTGTACAGAATTTCTTTGCGAAATCTTACAAACATAAATAATCATCTATACAGAATTCTTTACGAAATCTTACACACACATAAACAAGCATATAGCCTAGACATAATTTTTTACGTAATCTTACAAACAAATGAATAAGCATCTACATAGAATTTATTTGCGTAATATTACAAAAAAAATAAATAAGCATCTACACAGAATTTTTCGAACAATCTTACAAACAAATGAATAAGCATCTATAAAGAATTAATTGCGCAATCTTACAAACCAACAAATTAGTATCAATACAGAATTTTTTGCGCAATCTTATACATAAATAAATAATGAAGCCAAACTGAAAACCTGACAAAAACAACGGGAAACGCCGATTGAAATCTGGTAACTCAAAGGGTCCATTCTTCACCTGACCATCTTTTACATTTAGATCTTCCCGGACAGTTCCATCCTCTTCGTAATACTGGGTAAGCCATTGACTCTAATAGTCAGGCCTTCTCCATCATGAGGCTCAATACTACACAGTACTCTAGAAGTTTTATTCCAGCTGTAACCAAGTTGTGGAATGATCTTCCTAATCGGGTAGTTGAAACTGTAGAACTCCAAAAGTTCAAAGTTGGAGCAAATGTTTTTATGTTGAATAGGCTGACATAAGTCTTTTTCTAGTTTATATATAAAATATCTGGTTTAATGTTGTTAATGTTTTTAAAATATTTTATTCTAATTGTTTATCATTTCTTATATCGTTTATTAGTTCCTTTTTTTCCTTTCATCACTGGACTATTTTTCCCTGTTGGAGCCCTTGGGCTTATAGCATCTTGCTTTTCCAATTAGGGTTGTAGATTAGCTAATAATAATAATAATAATAATAATAATAATAATAATAATAATGATGATTAGCATTTTTCACGGCAGGCTATTGTCAGTTTACTGGTTAAATCATATATGAAAATTTAACTTAAACTAACATTAGTATAATTACAGCTGTCACTTTTATTAATGCCTAGTAAAATTAATTCATCTTTTTATAACTAAATTCGTTCGTGATTAAGCTTCGTAGCACCTATTCTCTCCTTTAAAGGTTTAAAGGCCATTCATGAATGACGGAGGCAAGGGACAGTGACATTGCCCTATCAAGCAGGACAATGCCCTAGAGACTGACCATATATACAAATGATCAGCGCCCAAGGCCCCTCCTCTCCCCAAGCTAGGGCCAAGGAGGCCCAGGCAATGGCTGCTGATGACTCAGCAGATAGACCTATAGGACCCCCAAATCCACCATCCTTAGCTCACAAAGATGGTGAGGTTGCAACGATAAAAGAAACTAACGAGTTTGAGCGGGACTCGAACTCCAGTCTGGCGTTCACTAGTCAGGGACGTTACCACATCGGCCACCACATTGCCCATCCCAGTGACGTTTACATCGATAAATATTTCATAACTTGCTCTTTGTTTTCGAATTTCTATCCTTGACTTTTAGGGTGCCTAACCCTTATCTATTTTCATGATACCGATTTCTACCTTCTATTTTCAGGATACTGGATTTCTACCTTTAAACTTCTATTTGTTGAATTTTGACCAGCGAAATAACTTATGGTAATTCGAATTTCGTATTCTGTGCAATTTCATGTTTTCTTCCGACAGCAATTTCACGTAACTATTTTATTTTAAAGCCAGTTTCATATACTTACACGTTAAAATAAGAGACAGGTTCTAGTTGTCGCTGAAATCAAGTATAATGCACTTCCAGTAAATATACCGATCCTGCAAAATTCTCCTATATACTAAATAGGAGTTTGGCTGCGCACACACACACACACACACACACACATATATATATATATATATATATATATATATATATATACATATATATCATATATATACATATATATCATATATAAATAAATATATATATATATATATATATATATATATATATATATATATATATATATATAAAATGTGTGTATTTCTTTCCTGTCACGTGGAGCAGCATCGTCAAACTTGTGACTACTCGGTCTCTCCCCGTCCCTCGGGTAGCAGAGAAAGTAGTCATACCCTGGTAAGAGGGGGTACCTCGAGAGGTAGTTAGGACAAGGGGGGGGGGAGTTGGGAAGGTTTTAATCGGTGCGCGTTTCTGTATGCATATCTAAATATTTAGATGTCCTTTTTGACAGGTCGCGTAAACTAGTTATTCATAACAGAAAAGACATGAAGGTATGGTAAACATTGACCGCTTTCTGAAGCTTGTATTTCTGATGGGATAAAACTAAGGAAATTACCAATCAACAATATGCAAGAGATTTTATAAAGAGTAACAAGTATACAAGAAAAAGACCCACTTGGGATTTTTCAAATAGGATACTAGATCCTTGGCTTTGAACCCTAAAGCATTGACTTCAAGGCCAGGGAACTGAAGGAAATATTGCACGACTTCAAAATACAGAATTAACGAACTTTTTTTTTATATATATATATATATATATATATATATATATAATAGAGCTTATCAAATGTCTAAATGGAATTTTCCCAGAGAGAGAGAATATCAACCCTGGTCTGTTCTCAACTTTAAAACAATACGAGGAAGATTAAGAAACGGTATATAATCTGGGGATTTCGCAGAAACTTTGAAATGTGTACTAATCACTATATTATGAAGTTATTATACTATAATTTTAGGAACAATTACTACCACAAAATGTTATTCATACTATGATTACATAATTAGCAAGGTATCATGATCACTAAAACAAAAAATCTCAAGTTAAAAAGTGATGAAACTTTGTGCTAGATGGCTGGCTAGCTGCCAGTGCGTGTGAAGAAAACCTTCCTGAATTACAAATAAGGAAATAGGAAAAGCCGAATCTGAGCGTCGAGCCTGATGAATATTAACTACTGCTGAAAAGTTCGATAGTCAACCAGAATTGCGCAGTAATGATACAATCTCTCTTTTACTTCAAAACTAAATATTTAGGGATTTTTTAATGACAAATTTCTGATAGGAAGAATTTCATAGAGGAAATATTTTATAACTCTTCAGTAAATTCTCCGTGTTACATTTCCATGCATCTAAAACCTCACTCTCTCTCTCTCTCTCTCTCTCTCTCTCTCTCTCTCTCTCTCTCTCTCTCTCTCTCTCTCTCTCTCTCTCTCTCTCTCTCCTAATAGGAAGAATTTCATAAAAGAATTATTTTATAACTGTTCAGTAAATTCTCCGTCTTAATTTCCATGCATCTCTCTCTCTCTCTCTCTCTCTCTCTCTCTCTCTCTCTCTCTCTCTCTCTCTCTCTCTCAAAACGAAAACAGAGTTTTAACTCATAAAAATTCGTTGCTTATTAAAGGGAAAAAACCCTACTTGCCAAGTCAATACTTATCTCGTCCCCAGCCTGGACACATGTACCGAGCGACGCCATTGGCTCAAAAAAGGGGTAAGACCTTCCTATGAGGCCTCTGATTGGTTCCTGGCACTCGCACCACAACACCATTAGTGCCTAGTCCTCCTGCCCTTGAACCCAATGACACCAAATAGCCCGAATGCAACGCAGATTCTCGCGACCTCTCTCTCGACAGGATCGCATTTCCATCGCGCGTTCCTATTGGCTGGCTGGCGAGGCTTGGTTTAGAGCAGAGCTGTGATTGGTGAACGAGGAAGGTGGAAGAAGAGTTGACCTCTTGATATTTAGAGAGTCCTTAAAATGAATTGTTACTTAAATCTTATAATAATTAAATCGACAACTAAATTGCTTCAAAATGAACTGAGGAAAATAAAAAGATATTAAATGATAAACAAAAAACAAACGAAATTACAAATTTATTAAACCGGTGTACTTCAGTGCCCTTGATCTATCAGGTTGGTGACTCACATATTTTCTCTACTCAGAAAACCACGAATATTAATGACAGAATATGCAAGGATATGCATCTCTATTCTTTAAACGTTAATATTTCTGCGAACACTAATATTAATATCTAAGCGAGTAACTATTAATACTATTATTGGAGATTTTCATTATTATTAATTTTTTTTTTTTTTTGGTAATCATTATTATCTATTCAGCGCAAATATGACTTGAGAATGTAAGAACATTCTTTTTACCAGAGAATCAACATTTATTTGCCGCCACTATTGTACAGGAAATAAAAATAACTTAAAATCTCCCAAATGTAATCTGTTAACAACAGTCGGAATAATCAGTGAACTTCTAAAATATCATCGTTCAAAATTTAGAATTTCGAATATGAGAAGAACTATAAACTTGAAAATAAAAAATGTATAGACAGTAAGATTAACAATGCCATCTTTACACTGTAATCAAGAGATTGATACAAAAATCTTTAAAGGTTTACAAATAATGTATACGCACACACACACACACACACACACACACACACATATATATATATATATATATATATATATATATTTTCATATATCCAGACAAACACACACACATACATACATACAAACATATATATATATATATATATATATATATATATATATAAATATTCATATTTATATATATGTATATATATATATTTATATATATATAGATATATATATATATATTCATATTTATATATATGTATATATATAAATATTTATATATATATATATATATATATATATATATGTATATATATATATATATATATATACATATATATATATATATATATATATATATATATATATATACATATATATATACATACATACATACATATTCAACATTAACCAATTTCTTCCTATAGTGGGTGTCTCCAGAGAATAACAATACAAGCATCAGCCATATTCATCAACTATTGAACCATGAATAAATTCAATTTACAGCAAAACTACCACAAAATTAATAGTCTCTTATAACTACACTGAACGTCGACATTCGCGAACACATGCACGCACTTGAGCTTCCCAGATAGCAAGAGCCTCACGCAATCTAATCAACTCTTAACTAAATGCTTCAAAATACTACAATCCTCTCCATCATTGTTGCTATGTCTTCTATTACTTCTGCATATCTCCATGCTTCTCACTATATTAATTCTTCTGAAACGCACATATTTTACAAACAGTTTGCCTTAACTGCTTTAAAATTGTTCTTATATTCATACTCACTTTATATATATATATATATATATGTATATATATATATATATATATATATATATACATATATATATATATATATATATATATACATATATATAAATACACATATAGATATATATATTTAGTATATATATATATATATATATATATATATGTATGTATATAGATATATATATATGTATGTATATATATATATATATATATATATATATATATATATATATATATATATATATATATACACACACTGAATACATATATGATGAAAATCAACACAATTATCAAACCCTAGTCTCTTCGAATGAAAAGCAAGGTCGTCAAGCATAATGTGGCATTACTTATAGACAATGCCTTTCATTTAAAATTTTAAATAGACAATGGCTTAACCCCAATTTTAGGTAGAAAATTATATATATATATATATATATATATATATATATATATATATATATATATATATATATATGTATTTATATATATTTTTAATGTGTGCATGCGCATGTAGGAATTTGACCTTAACCTCACAACAGATCATTACAATAAGAAAAGAATGTTGCGAGAAACAATGCAAAATTTCATCCTCACCGAAACAACAGGATCATTGACTCGCCATAAACTGAAATGCTTTCATAGTTTCCCCCGCGTTTCATCGATGACAGGTTACTCCTGCACATTAAAGAGGTAGTATATTATGCAAGACTTAGATAATCCAGTTCCACAGAGTTAGGCTGTGAACCGCTTGCTTATCGACCTACCTACTTACAGCGCCCCCCCCCCCCCCCCCCCCCCATCTCTCTCTCTCTCTCTCTCTCTCTCTCTCTCTCTCTCTCTCTCTCTCTCTCA
>NC_090752.1:70693592-70708592 GCF_036898095.1 Palaemon carinicauda | reverse complement strand
TAAACTAGTTTTCTAGTGGTTTTAATCATCATTGTGATCATGAATTGGGCTTATAAAATATTTTCTAAGCAACAGGAAAAAGTTTTATATATATATATATATATATATATATATATATATATATATATATATATAAAAAAACATACATATATATACACACAACATGATACACGTATATGCATACAAATATACAAATATATATATATATATATATATATATATATATATATATAAAATACTTTACTTAACATGTATGATATCCACCTGATATTCAAGCAAATAATCATAAAACCGGCCTGGAAGAGATTTCGGACAGGTAGACCTTAACAAAAAGAAGTCCTGTTGCCCCAGCAGTATGTTAGCAGCGGTGGTTGCTCTTATGAAAGCTTCCTTAGTAGCTATGAAGAACAGAAGAATGTATCCCTTACAGCTATGGCCACATCCAAGCCTAACCTGGCTCAGCCTTAATGTAGTCCTGGTAGGACGTTCTGGCTCTGTTACTCGCTACGTAACATGTGACAGCTTGGGATCTCAAGGTTACATGCAAATATCTATCACACTCAAGTTTTTTATTTGATTTAGCATAAATCATTTCAATGACGAGTTTTTTAAGTCTCGTGTAATTTCTATGGAGATCCTAACACCCTTATAAATATTTACTAGTTCAATTATAGTTTTTTTTTTTTTTTAAAGACTCATGTGCTTATGGTAATGATACAGCCCATGCAAAATGTTACTCGATTGGTCTATATTCTGAGCTTGTTTATCTTATCAAGCTCTATAACCAGTGCAATAACATATTTAACTGAATGCTGTGTCCTAGGAGAAGTAAATATACGAAAGACGGTAACTAATCATGGAATTGACAATTTCAATAATCATAAATTGAGACAGAAAATTTATGTAAGAAAACGGATGACATCTTGAAAAGTTGTCGAGACATATCAATTATCACTTAAGATCAATGAAAAAATTAAGTCACAAAATCTAATACAAAATTCAGTGGGATTTAGCTCGGAGTTTAATTCATTTTGAAAATTTCACACCACAACAAGCTTCATCATCGAGGCAAATATCATTCGATAGTTCATTAAAGTTCCAGAACAATATTCTCTCAATCAAAGCTGCATTGATTGTACTTTGACCTAAGTATACGACCAGAAGCGTCACCTGATTTGGTATTTTATTACCCTGTTTAACGCCCCCCCCCCCCATCATCCACCACCACCACCACACCTCGTCTTCATTCAAAACAATTTCCGTGGGAAAATAACGGTTTACCTATTTTTTTTTTGCAGCCGGATAATCAAAATTAAAATCATATACAACAACTAATTTTGATTAATTTCAAAGCTAGGTACTTTAAAAGGACCAATAATACTTCAATATGGTACGTTCCATATTCGTTATTGACCTTTCACTGTGGTGATGATAATAATAATAATAATAATAATAATAATAATAATAATAATAATAATAATTGTCAAGCATTTCATGGTATAATAAAATGGACAATCGATTTTCCTCTACGCTTAGTATTCTTATTCAAAATGACTAAGACACAGACGAGTTCCATTTCCCGTAAGTATGAAGAAATTTGGCTATTGTGCCATAAACAGCACAGTCAAAATTGACCTCAAATTTCAGTCTGGTATGCGATCAGTGCAGTAGTCTTTTCAATTCACTAGTATACAGCAGACGATCTTTCATAGTATGCAAACACGAACGAAATACTTTGAAACCCATTCTGCAGATTCCGTAAACATTCGTGTATTCTGCAAGTTACATAAGCTTTAAAGGACCATAAAACGGGCATCAGAGTTACATAAGTGTAATTAACTTCAAAAGTGGCGGGGGACTACATGGGGAGAGATTTATATAACCAAGAGACGATGCAACTAGTAGAGAAACAGGTTGTTTCAACGTAAAACTGGGGACTTCCTGGTATCCGTAACACCAGCCTCACTAAATTACAGTTTTTCTGGCGATGCGAAAACTCAAGAATTGCAGCGGGTTTCACTTTTTTACGTAACACCAGTTCCAGTAACAACTGAAATCTCTAAATGCAGATAGCTATGAACAGGTCAAAGCCAAGCGTAAACGTTAATGTTTCTCTTTATTAAGTAGTGTGTTTTTTTAGCATAAACATGTAAAATTTCTTAATATATCTCAAAATATTTTCTTAAATTCATGTAGTTTGTTAATGTTAATAAACATTATTTAAATTGATAAAAATAATTTTAAAATAAAAAATCGTGTACACACACACACACACACACACACATATATATATATATATATATATATATATATATATATATATATATATATATATATATATATTATACTACTTTTAATATCTGGAGTTTCTCTACCTCAGGATCAGACCCCAAGAAGCAATCAACTAAAAAGCAATAGCTTCTAGTCGGCGGAGAATATAACCCAGGCCCAATAAACTGGGGTTCCATTGACTTAGCAGCTCAGCCGCAAAGTCAATGGAACCTCAGTTTTTTTGGCCAGGGTTCGATTCCCGGCCGACCAGAATCTATTATCATTGAGTTGATTCCCCCTTGGATCTCTGATCCCGAGGGAGAGAGAATCCAGATATTGGGAGGAGCATAATATATGGCTTATTTGAATATGGAAAACACGTCTAAATGTGCAAAATTATCATATATATATATATATATATATATATATATATATATATATATATATACTTTATATACTGCTAGGCGGTATATCTATTCCGTGCTAGGCGGTATATGATACCGTGATAAGCAGTATATCTTAGCAATCCATGTTTGCCAACGGTTATACTTGTATAGGTGGATGAGCAACTTGGTGGAGTAATGAGAGCTTTGGGTGTGGAGGAAATGCCCCACTAAATCTCGATGAAGTCACAGGCAGCAGGGTGACGGATTGGGTTTAACCCGATGGACAAACTGTCTCTTAGGCTTTTACTCCTGATGCCTGGCAGTTGATCTTACTAAAATTAGTATGGACCGCCAGGGGTCACTTGCCTTAGTTAGATAGGCACTGCACATCACAAGGAACTGGCTAATCTTTGATGTATCTAGCCAATGAATCCTCTATAGATTTTGTCAGTCATGGAAAGAGAAGATGACAGAATGGCCACCAGTCCCGGCCGTAGCGGGGTGCTAAGAATTTCCCGGTTTATGAAGTGAAAAAAAAAAATTTATAATAGGTAATTGGAATGTTAGAACCATGAATCAGATTGGGAAGTTACACCAAGTGGAGAGTTAATTTATGAAATATAGTTTGGATATCTTGGCTCTAGGTGAAACTCGTTGTAAGATGATTGATAAGGAAACTTTAGACCAGGGCAATATATATCTACTCAGGAAGATCAGATGGAGTTGGAAGAGAAGGTGTAGAGATGATGATGACACCAAAGGAGCAGAAAAGGCATTAACCGAGTGGAGAGATGTATATAGTAGATTTTTACGAACAAAGTTCAAATCAAAGCAGCGCAATATGAGTTTTATAGTTTGTTATGCACCAACAAATGATTTTCCTGAAAAAAGGAAAGATGAATACTATGAAGAACTGCAGAGGGTAATAGACGAGATCCCTGAGAAAGATATGAAAATTGTGATTGGCGATTTCAATGCTAAGTTGGAAGAAATAATCAAGGGATACAGAATGTGATGTGTGTGGAGGGTCTTGGCGAAGTTGCAAATGAAAAAGGAGCTCATTTTATGAGTTTCTGTTCAGCAAACAATCTTGTCATTGGAGGTACTCTTTTTCGACACAAGAAGATACACGAGTATACATGGACTTCTCCATGTGGCAATTACAAATATCAGATAGATCACACTGCCATTAATAAAGAGAGGAGGAGGACTCATAGAAATGTATGAAGGTATAGAGGTGCAAATATTGGTAGTGATCACCAGCTCCTCATTGCCACACTGAAATTAAAAGTGAAAGCACCCAACAGAAAGATAGATAGAATACCTAGTTTTAATAAAACTAAGCTTTTAGAAGAAAAGCACGGAGAAACATTTGCAATTGAATGTAGGAATCGATATACAGTCTTAAGAGATTTTAAGAGACAAAGAACAAAAAATTAATGAAGAATGGTGTAATATTAAGAACATATATCGGTCAGTTGGTAGTGAAGTCTTGGGACACACAGATACAAGGAGAAAGCCATGGACATCAAATAATACTTGGGATACTATAAAAAGGAGACAGACAGAAATTGATTGTTGAAAGTTTTCGAAGAAGTATTGAAAATTACAAGGTAGAGCATGCTAAGTATTCCAGTATTGATAGTGAGGTCAAAAGAAAAGCCAGGAATGACTGGAGAGAATATTTAGACAGTAAAGCAGATGAGGCTGACAAAGCTATGAATTCAGGAAGTGGCTATGGTGTAAGAATTGCTCATAGACTATTGATGAAATCTGGACAGGGGCAAAGAAGAATAAGCATATACCCATCAAAAAGAGAGATGGCTCTGTTATAGCAACATAAGACGAAGAAAGACAACGTTGGGTGGAACACTTTAGTGAGGCTATGAATAGGAGATATGAAGGAAATAATTTGATTGATATACATATACCTGAAGCTGATGAAGACCTTGATATGCCCATGAACGAATTCAGTGTGTTTGAAGTCAAAGCTATCCTAAAAAACTAAAGAGATGGAAAGCCCCGGGATACGATGGAATAACTGCCGAAATGAAACTGGCTGAAAATGAAGCGACTCCCAGACTACTTACAAGATTATTTTGAAGAATGTGGAATGAAGAGGCAAAACCTGATGAATGGGAGTTAGGAGTGTTGGTGAAAATAGCTAAAAAGGGAGACCTGACTGATTGCAATAATTACAGAGGAATAGCACTTACGTAATGAAATATATAGTACGCTTATTCTAAGAAAGAGATTGGAGAGTAAGATTGATGAAAAGCTGAGAGATGAACAAGCAGGATTTAGAAAAGGTAGAAATTGCACTGACCATCATTTTGAGACATGCTGCACAGCAATGCGTAGAATATAGAAATCCCATTTTCGGTTCATTTGTGGACTATGATAAAGCCTTTGATAGTGTGCACCGGACAATTTTGTTGAAGGTACTGCGTTAAATATGTAAATTTGATTAAGTATAGTCTATTTATGAGCATAGCAAGTGCAAAATTAATGTTAATGGAGTCTTATCAAATGAATTTCCAGTGAACAGCGGAGTACTCCAAGGGAACGCGTTGTTACCTATGTCGTTTATCCTCCTCATGGATTTTGTAATGCGTAGAACAGTCCGAGATAGTGGAGAAGGATTGGACTGGATTGATGATAAGAATTTAGCAGACATAGAGTAGGCTGATGATGTCCTTCTTAGCAGAACATGATAGGATTTGCAATGCTTGCTTACCAGAATGCAAGAAATATCACACGAGGTTGGGCTGAAGATAAATAGAAAAAAGACAGAGATAATGAGAACAAAGTATGCAATGGAAGATGAATTATCATTGGAAGGAGGAAGAATGAATGAGGTAGAACCATCTAAGTATTTAGGAACTATGATCTCCAATAAAGGGTCTTTAGAATTAGAGTTTAGTGAAAGATTGAAAGCAAACCAGACAATGGCTAGGTTAAGTAAAATTTGGAAATCAAATCGCCTGAAATTACATGCTTATGGGTCAATGAAATAAAATATGAAGGGAACAAATGTGATCAACATTATTTAGGGAAGCAACATATTATATATATATATATATATATATATATATATATATATATATATATATATATATATATGTATATATATATATTTATATATATATTTATACATATATATATAATATATGTATATATAAATATATATATATATATATATATATATATATATATATGTATATATAAATATATATATAATATATGTATGTATAAATATATATATATATTTATATATATATATATATATATATATATATATATATATTTATACATACATATATTATATTTATATATACATATATATATATATACATATATTATATATATATATATGTGTGTGTGTATATATATATATATATATATATATATATATATATATATATATATATATTGCTTCCCTAGATAATGGTGATCACATTTGTTCCCTTTATATTTCATTTCATTGACCCATAAGCATTTTAGCTGCATCACATCGATACAAACAAAAACACCAACAAAGTAAATCATTTCATGGCTGTAAACCAAAGTAAACCATTCTATCGTCAACATTTGTGTGTGTGCAAGATGCCAGTTAAGATAACCAATCGACTTTTAATTTTGAACGAACAAGTTACCATAGAATTTATCAATCTACGTAATGTTAAAAACTAATTAGATAAACAAATATCCTCTATTGCACACTACAAATGCTATTATCTGGCGAGACATCATTTGGATGCAGTTCATAGCAGGAGTTTGCCATAAAAACCCCGGTAAATATTAATGATTTTCCAAATAAGGATGTGGTCCATCTGAAGGCGATTCTGTCTAACAAGTTAATCCGTTGAAGATGGAGACTGTAAGTCACTTTCAATAATGTCAGATACCATTTATGATCGTCTAGACAACATTCCTATCAGTTGTAGTTGAATACCAACTACGTTCGTATCCAACTACGTTCCTATTGGTTCTCATATGGTGAGCTAATTTGGAACTCATTTATAGTCATTATAACTATCAAATTTCAGTTTTCCATGGAACGCCCGTTGTGTGTTGATGATCATGATATTCTTCTTCTAATAAGGTGTTTTTTTTTCCCATTTTTTATGGGGTAAGCACGGTTGCCTTCTTTATGAAGGACTTTGCTTTGGCTTTGGGGTAGACCGTACTCCCGATCGTCTACCCTGCCTGACATTGCTTAGACCCGAGTATTATTATTATTATTATTATTATCATTATTATTATTATTATTATTATTATCATTATTATTATTATTATTATTATTATTATTACTTGCTAAGCTACAACCCTAGTTGGAAAAGCAGGGTGCTATAAGCCCAGGGGCCTCAACAGGGAAAATAGCCCACTGAGGAAAGGAAACAAGGACAAATGAAATATTTTAAGAACCGTAACAACATTACGATAAATAATTCCTATATAAACTATAAAAACTTGAACAAAACTTTATGTTTTCAGGTGTGGTGATATAAAGTCACTTAACTGTTAAAGAGATCTTTCAAATTCATTTAATCGTTACAAGATGATATTTTCGAGCCTTTCAATTGTGACGAGGGGATATTTACTGGGCAATTTTGTCATCTATAAGTGCAACTACTTTTACCTTGTAAAAACTAAATATTAACGGAATTTTACACCTACAAGTCCTACGGTAAAATAGAGAAGAAATATGATTATATACAAACTATATTTTCTTGAGGAAACTTAACCAAAATGAATACCCTCATTTACACTATTATCATAATCATCATTATTATTATTATTATTATTATTATTATTATTATTATTATTATTATTATTGCAAGGTATGCTACAACCCTAGTTGGAAAAGCATGATGCTATAAGACCAAGGGCTCCAACAGGGAAAAATAGCCTAGTGAGGAAATAAATACACTACGAGAGGTAATGAACAATCAAAATGAAATATTTTAAGAACAGCAATAACATTAAATTCGATCTTTCATATATAAACTAATTTTTTTTTCTAAACAAGAGGAAAAAATAAGATAATAGTATGCCCGAGTATACCCTCAAGCAAAAGAACTCTATCCAAAGACAGCGTAAGGCTATGCTAAACCTCAGATACGTAATGCTATTGGGGAAAATATTAACCTGTAGTACAATTAAAGGTTACAAGGTCGATCATACTGTAAATGAAATGACAGAGGCAAGGGCAATGTCCTAGAGACTAACCATATGTCCATATGATTGGCGCCCAAGCTAGGACCAAGGAGGGCCAGGCAATGGCTGCTGATGACTCAGCAGGTACACCACAAGGATGGTGAGGCTGCAGACACTACAAGAAACTATAAAGTTTGAGCAGGACTCGATTTCCCGTCTGGCTGATCGTCAGGCAAGGACGTTTTCTGGAGTTCTAAACTTATTTGAGGATCAACATCTCAATAACCCAAAGTCATGTTATTGATTGACTCTGAATAAAATGATTAAATTTACTTCCCAGGAGATATCATTGACACTTTTATGCAAATATCATCTCATTAATACCAATGTTATTTGAAAATCAAAACGTCTACAAACATTTCTAGTAAAATACATTTTCTAGGTCATACTCCTTGAAATATCACATCAAGACCACAACAATAATAATAATAATAATAATAATAATAATAATAATAACAACGATGATAATAATAATAATAATAATAATAATAATAATAATAAAAACAAATTAAGTTATGATTATAAACAAAATAATAATAATAAAAAAAGAAGCACAAAACAAGCCATCATCATCTACATAAAAACAGTTCTAAAAATACACACACACAAAGTTTCCCAAGGGCGCAGTATATATAACTCGACTCAAAATTCAACAGCGGACAGGTACCGACAATTCAAACCATCTAGTCATTTGCAAGAAACCCGTCATTCAATAGTAAAATCTATCATAATTACCAATAATTGACAGTTTTAGCTCGAATTGGATTAAGATGCAAAATACAAACGAATAACATAAATTAAAAACTGCTACTATCTATATTATCATTACTATTCCGGTTATTTTATTATCGATGTTTTAGTTATATATATATAAATATTTTTTTTTTTTGTGAGGAAATAGTTGTAGATGACATCATACTCATGGATAATAAGAGCTGTTGATAATACTGCTGACTATGCCGTTATAACAATACCTATAATAAACCTCACGTTTAGACTTGCCGTAGTCAAGCCATGGGAACTGCCTCTTCACCAAAGGGTTATATAAAATATATCAAGAATACGTAATGTCCCAAGGATAGGGCTTGCCGTCTCTATGCCCTCTTACATCATCCTCCCTTTCAATTGTGCATATTGTACCTTTCTGAGTGGGGATACCTTAACGTGGTGAATAGGTTTGTATATCGCCCCGATCAGTAAAGCTGTACTAGTCAGGGCCACCCATACTATGTTGGTTTGCTGTGAGCATTCAGACAAGAATCTCCCACTGCCACAGATGCACACTGGCCAGCAGGGTGACGAAAATTGACCAAACCCCAAGCATGACTAAGGACATGTCTGAAGCCTTTGCCCTGCAGTGGACTAGAAACGGTTGCTGGCATATGAGCTCTTAAGGTCATGACTGAAAACTTACGACAGAATTTAGTAGTCTAGGGAGAGACGAATTGGGCCACAGTGAAGACTAATAGACCAACAATATTTGTGTGTGCGTATGTGTGTGTCAGTGTGTGTGTGTGGATGGCTACTATTACTATCATTATCATCTTTATCACCAATATTAAATATAATCTTAAGAACTTCTGTTCTAAGCCAAATCATACCCAGGATGGAGGAGCTCATCAATCTCCCACAGGGTGCGATTACTTTTCAAAAGCGTAGAACGTAAGACGTGTCAATACCAGTTTTAATATTTGAGTAAAAAGTGGTTCCTGTCTTGGTTGGCTTCTCGAAGGGTACATTTCATTTAAACTTTACACAAGAGTATCGGTATAAAGAAGAGAGAGTATATATATATATATAAAAAAAAGTGAAGGCATCACTCCAACATGCCAGATAAAAATATTCAGTCCAGGTTTCTTCGATAGAGGTCAACACTCAAAAACGCTATGTTATCATTATATAACATTTCGGTAATATCAAAACAATTTATACCTAATAGACAACACTTAAATATTCGGCGTCAAACCCAGAAAAAACTCTAAATTAAGAGAATTATTTCTTTCGCCTCTCATCCTGAAAATTCTAGAAAGTTTTCCTCTATATCTGTTGTGGCCAGCTAAGGAAACAAGCTATCAAAACCACTAATAAATTATTTACAACTGAAGACCCAGGTAGGTCTTGGAGTTACGTCAAGCAAAGTCTTAGCACCCGGAATTATATGAGTCAAAGTTCTTCAACTGTCTCTTTGTGTCTTGAAATTGCAAATCAATATAAGTATAAACTTTTTTCGTCTTCACTCTTGTCTGGTCTCACACACTAAGACTGGTATTTTCTGTTTATTTCTTTATTTACCTAAACATTATCTCAATCGTCAAAACGGAGAGAGAGAGAGAGAGAGAGAGAGAGAGAGAGAGAGAGAGAGAGAGAGAGAGAGAGACTCATACTTTTCTATTTTAACTGATTCACAGTCCAAGAGAGAAAGAGAAAGACAGTTACACAGGCAAACACCAAATATATGAATATTGAATAACCTGTTCAACAAAACAAGTCGCATTCTTAAAAAAAGAAAGAATACTTTCAGTTCTTCATCCTCACTGTATATTCCAAGCCCTCAATCACTCCACATTTGGCCAAGAAAACTCGTTAACTGCATAACTTGGAGATAAGTTATTCTAAGTTCTTGCCTTTAAGAACCCTAGAGTCTCTCTCTCTCTCTCTCTCTCTCTCTCTCTCTCTCTCTCTCTCTCACCATGTAAGTAGAGCATTCGCATGCAAATCTTGGGTACACCAGAGAAATTATCTAACTGCATTCTCTTTCATGGTTGAATATTATATAATCTGATGACGTCATGACTGGGCACCGACGCCGGTCGGCTTTTAAGGTTATTATTAGGGAAGAGATTAACCAGTCCAATGAGTCAAGCTCCACTCTTACATAGCTGGTCCGATTAAATTCCGAAAAAAATATTCATAATGCTAAAAAATAAATAAAATAAAATATTTAGTACATATAGTAGATAAAAATAGAGAAGAAAATCTATGATAAAATAAAAATTAAAAATTTTTAAATTCTAAAAACATACATTCTCAGAGACCGGAAAAATGTCAAAAAACTTTTTTACCAAAACATAAAAATCTCCATCGTTTTATGGTTAAAATACTTTCAAACTCATTGCACTCAGAAGTGCTTCACGAGATGTGCACATTAAAGTGCGCTTGTATGGATATAGACTGAAGTTTACAAAACAAATCCATTCATCCTTAACACGTGTCCATATTATCTCAGTCGTGACACAATCATCCTTGTAATCTTTACTACGCCTGCCATTCTTATTTCAACATTTTCCAATCTTTCAAATAGTGATATTCCCATAATCCACCCCAGCATTCCCATCTTTGTTCCCTCAAGCTTTGGTTCCTCTTTTCGTCTTAAGAGACCACGTTACTGACCTGTACACTGGTCTCAGTACTGTGGTATAGATCTCGACTTTTATCTTGATTGGCATTTTCCTATCACATACCACTCCCGCAACCTTCCTCTACTTCCCTCAACCTGCTTATATCCTATTCTTAACCTTAACCTCACATCTTCCCTCCTAACAGCAGGTAGATCTATGGTCCCTCCCAAATCCCCCTCTCCGAACCTCACAAGGACAGTTAGGTTGTGGACAACACTGAAATCGCTCATATAACTCAAGAATGGGATACTTTGGTATGATATTTCCACTCCCACAACTTTAAAATCTTGTTTGCACCTCACGAAATTCGATTAACAAGGAACGAAATTCACTGCTGAATGTTCAAAAAGCGTTTTCGGATCTCTCGGGAATCGAACTCTGGACATCTCACTGATGAGGTGAGTCCCAACCATAAAGAATAATATTACATTACAGTTAAAATCCCAATTAAAAACAGCATACCTTTCACTACCTGTATAAGACCATTCTATATTCCAGAAGTTATTTTATTTAATTATTTTATCCAATCACAAGAAAGAAGTGAAGAGAGTAAGGAAGGCTGGCTCAAGAATTGAAGAGACAGTTAAAGATGGAAATGGAAGGTTGTTAAAAGGAGAGGAGGCAAGGAAAAGATGGGCGGAATATTTTGAAAGTTTACTGAATGTTGAGGATAATAGGGAGGCAGATATAATTGCTGTTGCAGGTGTTGAGGTGCCAGTGAAGGGAGATGAGAATGAGAGAGAGATTACAATAGATGAAGTGAGGAGAGTACTAAATGAAACGAGAGTAGGAAAAGCATCTGGTATGGATGGTGTGAGAGCTGAGATGTTGAAGGAGGGGGGTGTGACTGTACTTGAATGGTTGGTGAGATTGTTTAATATGTGTTTTGTGTTGTCAATGGTACCAGTAGATTGGGTTTGTGCATGTATTGTACACATCTCCCTTACCCTTATATAAGGGTAAGGGAGATGTGCATGAGTGTTGTAATTCAAGAGGTATTAGTTTGTTAAGTGTAGTTGGAAAAGTGTATGGTAGAGTAAGGATTAATAGGATCAAGGATAAAACAGAGAATGCAATCTTAGAAATACAGGGTGGTTTTAGAAGAGGTAGGGGTTGTATGAATCAGATTTTTACAGTTAGGCAGATATGCGAGAAATATTTAGCAAAAGGTAAGGAGGTGTATGTTGCGTTTATGGATCTGGAGAAAGCGTATGATAGAGTTGATAGGGAAGCAATGTGGAATGTGATGAGGTTATATGGAGTTGGTGGAAGGTTGTTGCAAGCAGTAATAAGTTTCTACAAAGGTAGTAAAGCATGTGTTAGGATAGGAAATGAAGTGAGTGATTGGGTTCCGGTGAGAGTGGGGCTGAGACAGGGATGTGTGATGTCACCGTGGTTGTTTAACTTGTATGTTGATGGAGTGGTGAGAGAGGTGAATGCTCGAGTGCTTGGACAAGGATTAAAACTGGTAGACGAGAATGACCATGAATGGGAGGTAAATCAGTTGTTGTTTGCGGATGATACTGTACTGGTTGCAGACACAGAAGAGAAGCTTGGACGATTAGTGACAGAATTAGGAAGTGTGTGTGAGAGAAGGAAGTTGAGAGTTAATGTGGGTAAGAGTAAGGTTATGAGATGTACGAGAAGGGAAGGTGGTGCAAGGTTGAATGTCATGTTGAATGGGTAGTTACTTGAGGAGGTGGATCAGTTCAAGTACTTGGGGTCTGTTGTTGCAGCAAATGGTGGAGTGGAAGCAGATGTACGTCAGAGAGTGAATGAAGGTTGCAGAGTGTTGGGGGCAGTTAAGGGAGTAGTAAAAAATAGAGGGTTGGGCATGAATGTAAAGAGAGTTCTATATGAGAAAGTGATTGTACCAACTGTGATGTATGGATCGGAGTTGTGGGGAATGAAAGTGATGGAGAGACAGAAATTGAATGTGTTTGAGATGAAGTGTCTAAGGAGTATGGCTGGAGTATCTCGAGTCGATAGGGTTAGGAACGAAGTGGTGAGGGTGAGAACGGGTGTAAGAAATGAGTTAGCAGCTAGAGTGGATATGAATGTGTTGAGGTGGTTTGGCCATGTTGAGAGAATGGAAAATGGCTGTCTGCTAAAGAAGGTGATGAATGCAAGAGTTGATGGGAGAAGTACGAGAGGAAGGCCAAGGTTTAGGTGGATTGATGGAGTGAAGGAAGCTCTGGGTGATAGGAGGATAGATGTGAGCGAGGCAAGAGAGCGTGCTAGAAATAGGAATGAATGGCGAGCGATTGTGACGCAGTTCCGGTAGGCCCTGCTGCTGCCTCCGATGCCTTAGATGACCGCGAAGGTAGCAGCAGTAGGGGATTCAGCATTATGAAGCTTCATCTGTGGTGGATAATGTGGGAGGGTGGGCTGTGACACCCTAGCAGTACCAGCTGAACTCGGTTGAGTCCTTTGTTAGGCTGGGAGGAACGTAGAGAGTAGAGGTCCCCTTTTTGTTTTTGTTTCTTGTTGATGTCGCCTACCCCCCAAAATTGGGGTAAGTGCCTTGGTATATGTATGTATGTATGTACAAGACAACTGCCATATATCAATAAAAAAATATGCATGCAAACTTGAAAAAAATTAAAATTTCTTCGTGTAACTCAGAATGACTCAATCAATTAGCTAACTGTCAATTATAAAGATCCTACACACACACACACACACACACATATATATATATATATATATATATATATAATATGTATATATATATATATATATATGTATATATATACAGTATATGGTAAATCAGATTTACAAAACCTGTTTCAATTGCCTAGTTTCCCAGGTGATTTGAATGTTTGAATTTCTAGTGCGATTCTATATCTAATATCCAATTTCATTTTCATTATCTTTCAAAGAGCTTTACAACAATCTTTTTAATCATTTTTCCACTTTAAAATTAATGTTATAGCTTTAATATATAAAGAATATTTATTTCTAATTTTTTAGGCGCTGATGACGGAAACAAGTTTTCCAAAGGCTGAACAATAAAACAGGTTAATCACAGCTCTAGTATTACTGCTATCTATCTATCTATCTATCTAACTATCTATCTATATAGAGCAAAAAATTAGGTCGACCTTCTGCGAAACATCTTGTGAGAGACTGTTTGTTTGGCTGAATTAATAATCTCATGGACACGTCAACAACAGGATACAATAAAAACAAATTTACATTTATTTCTGGTTTCCAACTAAAACTTATCAGGATAAAGCGAACGTACGGTAAAAACAACACAATATAAAATTAGTTTTAAGATATATATTATTTATCAAGCAAATTAAATAAACACTAGATAGATATTGAACGAAATTAACAAGTAAGCAAATTCGCATTCAGCGGAATGAGAGAGAGAGAGAGAGAGAGAGAGAGAGAGAGAGAGAGAGAGAGACTGGCTTGAGCCGAGGAGGTTACCGTATGCCTTAGGCTGTAGTTTGACCTTCATTTAAGCACACTGCGTAGTTAGGTCCAAGATGAGTTTTGTAACAAGGTGACGAACAATAAATCAAAAGCACAATTACTGCTTATCGTCGATAATAGAAGTATTTTGCTTGTCATTATTCAGTTTGAGCACAAACGTTCATTTGGAGTAAGACCAAAGAAGGTTAGTAACTTGAAATTAGTATAATTCAATACGAACCAAAAAAACAAGGCCTCAGAGATTAAAATGTCTGCTTGAGAATAAAGGAGAATGCGAATAT
>NC_090752.1:70686092-70691092 GCF_036898095.1 Palaemon carinicauda | reverse complement strand
ATTTAAAGAATCTAACACCTGTAGCGTCTGGTGATTTACAAATTAACGGAAATTCCACAATAACAAATTTCCATATTGATAAAGTGTTAAAATGCATAACTTATTCTGACAAAACCACATGCACCGAACCCCTATGACTTTTTTACAATGGAAATTTTCAAAATCGTTCTATACATTGTTATATACCTGGACAATGCTAAAATTAAAAAGAATAAAAACATTCTATTATGCAGTTTAATGATGAAGTAACTAATGGTAAAATTAATCTATAATACAATCTGATAAAAGGAATTCGCGTTTTCAACATATCGAAATACAATGAGCCTCTACCTCAGATAACATCATTAAAAAGAATACTAGATTTGCACAGAAAGCCTTTTTACAATGTAACAAAATCTATTTCACCAATGCAAGACTAATAAGAAAAATATCAATTATTTAATATATCCAGCAGACAAATATTGTAACAGTTACGAAGGGGTAAAAATGTAGGTAAATCTCATTGGAGATAGTTTTTTAATGTACAATTAATTCTTGCTATTTCCTTCAATGTAATCGACACAATATCTAGAATACGTTCCACTAAAGTTCGGCTTAAAATTCATTAATATCAAATGATTTACTCGTGTTGACGGAATACCTGACAAGCCACACCTTTAAATAAACGTTTCGGTGTCAATCTTTCTCACCCTCATCAAGGCAGGCCTACATAGGTTGACTCAGTAACAACTAGTCTTTACTACCAAAAAAGAGGGGCACTCAGTACAGAGCATGCCTTCGCCACCCCTAGCAGTCTTATTTTGCTACTAACTCCACAGCGTACTTGTACTTCGATGTATTCATTTTTCAAAATCTAATGGATTTGTCCTTGGTGACATACCTCACATGTCCACATCCACCAAGTTTCCTTGAAAATGGTTCAGTATCTTTTGAGTAATGTTGGTCATAAATAAAAAAAAAAAATAACATCGCTATTATATTCAAATTACCGTACTTGTACTTTTGATGTACTTTATTCAAACTGTTACAGATTTATCCATGGGTCATACGACTACCAAGTTTGGTCAAAATCAGTACATTGGTTAAAAAAAAAAAACTAAAAAAAATCTAAACAGACAGATGAAACAGATACATATCCTTCGTAAAATCTTCGTTTTGGCGAAGGGAGTAAAGGTGAAATGCTTCTTTTCATATTTGTCTTGTTCCTATACGAGGTAGGTAAATGAAAAAAAAAAAACATAATGAAATTAAAAAACAAAAACAAAACATGCTTGTATTTTTGACAGCCTATAACTATATCACTGTAGTACTGTATATAAATTGACTTCCTTTTTATCTCTCTGTCTTTTTCGCACACATACAATATATATACAATATATATAAATATATATACACCCATATATATACATACATATATATACAGTATATATATATATATATATATATATATATATATATATATATATATATATATATATATACAATTTAGTCATCATCATCAGCTTGCTCTCTCAGTTGATTAAAGTCTAATATACAATTTATCCCATCTTATATAAAATCTATGACTTCCTCTTTTTACTTCACATATACAGACACATACATATTTATAACAATGCATAATCACACACACATTATATATTATACATATATATATATATATATATATATATGTGTGTGTGTGTGTGTGTACAAGCATGCATATGTGTGTGTAGGTTAGTTGTCTAGGACTCTATATTTTGAATAAAAATAACGTAGTGTTTACATTGTTACTATTTCATACAAAAAAGCTAAAATGTTAAGATGATTCTCGAGGTTAATCTGACACACAAACACAGCCCAGCTTATGAACCAGATGTGAGGCCTTAAAAAAGATCTTAATAGACGTTACTATCTCCAGTTTTCATCATAAAATAAGTCAAAACCAACAAGAACGAACTTGACATACTTTTTTTTTTCTGGCGAGATTTGTTGGTCAAGTTAAAAATAACACGACAAACACTTTCGATCACATAGTTTTAGAATCATCAATCATGAGGAATAAACCACCAAAGGCATGTCTGAGCTCTGGAGTAAGGCCGAATATAAGCATCTTTTAGACAGTTATTCAAATGATTTCTATCGTTATACCTCAGTCCGTTGATCACTTTAATCTCATCGAGTCCTTCCCTTGATAAGACATTCACATCTTCTGGACTTACACGAGACTTTTAGACTTTTTAATTGTAGTTTTCTAATCCTGCAATAAAAATATAATGAACATGTGCAATCTGCGATAAAAATTCTTGCGGGCTTTTTTCAATATGTGATCTACCAAAAGTTTGCGATCTACCAATCGATAGGCATGTGATCTACGAGTAAATCGTACGGAGGAAAAAATCATGACAAGTTTTGTAAAATATCGCCGAAATAAAGACCAACTCTGTGTACCGCTTGCCATAATAGGGAGCAGTGGATCTTTGTTCTTTGGGGAGCGAAGCGAGCCACGGTGGAGCAAAAATCATCTAGGTAGATCACATATTGGAAGAGCACCCCATTTGTGCCATATACAGAAAACAAGAAACTTATGACGTTGCTAAATGAAGTAGAGAAGGAAGGGTGAGGAAAACCATCTGATCTGAAATAACTAAACTAATATTGGAGGAATTCATTATTCCTCCAAAAGACTGATGTGTTTAATTTATGAATTTGGTTGATACTGCGCGGCACGAGAGCTGGGGGAAGCCATTGTATCAATGTGTTGAGGGGGCCGGAACATATTGTGAAAATATGAGAAGAGAACTGGCCAGACTATGGAAGGATTAATATAAAAAGGAGAACCTCGTGGAACAGCTAACAGGACCTCGGGGAACAGCTAAGAGGAAAACATTCGTATAAATCAATTAAAAACTATTACCTTTACATCACGACAAATTTTATATGTGCTGACTTATAGAGCCCCTCTGGCTTACTCCCCAGTCATTCTAATGTCTACTATCATATTAGGGCTACTGGTGGACAAAGGAATATCGAACGGTTGGGGGGGGGGGGGGGAGGGGGGGGGGTTCTGCTTATTCTGAACTGAGCTTCATCTAAGCCTTTAGATCGCTTTAAAAGTCCCTGAAAAAATTTTTAAAAATGTAAACAAGCTCCTAAAGAAAATCAATAGTTGAATATTGCGGACATTTAATTGGCGTCAGGTGTTACATAAATAATGACAAAAATATAGAAAATATGAATATCCATTTTTGCGTGAGCGTGAAAAGAAGAGGTCTAAATGTCGGAAATTAAAAAAAATAATGGCAGAGGTAATGCATCAACTGAAAATATATCTTACCAAGCAAAAAAAAAAAAAAAAAAAAAAAAAGCTAGGGCAAATACAGTAGCCTAAACTTTCCTGAGCTTACAAAACATTTGTTTATATTCATAAGAGAAATAATTACAAATTAATTTCACAAATGTTCGAATCAAATTCCAGTCATCTACAGATTCCAAAGTAAAAAATATATGTGGAAAAGGAATTTTGTTATTGAAATATAAGACAATTGAAGAAATCAAATCATCATAACTTAAGAAAATAACTTGTATCATAAGCCAAGGACAAACTATTCTTCCATTACATATCTAGTACTGTATATTAAACCAAGTCAATAGTAATAATACACCTTTAATACAAATTTAACAAATGAAACTAAAATAACCAACCAGATTGTATAAAAGTTAACAATAACATCTGGGAAAATAATCCATCCCCAAGTTACAAGCACAAGCTTCGTAGTAGGCAACAAGAAACGTGTATAGATACTTGTAACCGGTTTTCGCTTGGACCCCCGACCATGATCATCCCCCCTTGTATAAACATACTGGTTGTCTGCTTGACTCGAAAGCATAAGCTGGTTGGATGCACCATCACTGGATTCCAGTTAAACAAAAGTGACAGGCATTGAGAGCTTCAAAGATGGAATTCTAAACGACTCAAATCTCTCTCTCTCTCTCTCTCTCTCTCTCTCTCCTCTCTCTCTCTCTCTCTCTCTCTCTCTTGTATTTGGTGATTGCTTAAGCATTTTGGTAGTGCATATAAAAAGTATTTAACCATACCTTGCTAACGAGATGTATAAAAAAGAGCATTATAATAAATAAAAGAAACAAGAGCCAACATAAATGTGCTATTATAATATGGAAAATAATTAAGAATCGAATCAATTTCAACAGCCACTGCAGTCTTTCAACGTCAAAAAAAATGTGAATCAATTACTGTAACTGTTATTACGTGAGTTTACATAAATTAAGAAATTAACTAACAGATCACACCAAATCAAATCAATATTATTTAAAATTGAATTCTGCTTAATTTACTTGTAACCCCCATCATCTACTTTCAAGTTTTCTACATTAAATAATGTTATAATATGAAAACATCATATGGCAGATTCCTTCCTTTTCCATAATAAAAAAGAATAAATAAAAAAAGAAAAAAAATCTCATTACATTTTCCATAAGAGTCTAGGCATCGAATGCAAAGTATGTTTCGGTAAAGTTGTTCTGTATTATTTCGAAAAGATGTTCAATCGTATCTTTATTATTTTGATTCGCCGTTTCCAAAATGAAACTTCCAAGCCCTTCCCTCAACGTCAATCATATATTATCTAAACAGATAGTTAAAAAAGACTGTAATTAAACGACACCATTGCGGAATTCTATAAATTATGATTCACTTGTAGAAGTATGTTATTTTTTCCTGCTAAACATATTAATTTTATAATTGAAATAGTTAATGTATAAATTTTCATTTTTTGTTTCGTCGGTGGCTGCATTTTGATCAAGACATTCTATACCATTTCAAAACCAAAAATATAATGAATTACACACACAACCACACACCTGTATATAAATATATGTTTGTGTATCCCTTCCCTTCCTGAGTGGGGATACCTTAACGTGGTGAAAGGGTTTGTGTACCGCCATGATCAGCATAGCTGTACTAGACATACTTGGTTAGTTCGCTGTGAGCAATGAGGCTAAAG
>NC_090752.1:70678592-70681092 GCF_036898095.1 Palaemon carinicauda | reverse complement strand
TTCTTTTCAAAATCTTGAAACATCTCATTATATTTCGGGTAATATTTCTAAAGACGTTATGGTGCTGGAAAAATATCAAGAAGTAATTAACTATGATATTGATAATAATACTGGGCATACATTTCTCAATTGTTCCCACATTAGTGTACTCAGAATAGTTTGATGCCACGAAAAACCGAATGGCTTTAATCATACATATATAATTCTATTTTAGAAGGCTTACGTGATCCAAAATGGAATTAAAGTTTCTTCACCCTCTTATATATTTTCTAACAAATATGAATAATTTCTAACCATGTTCAGTTTTTATCAAGTTGTGCATGGTTATCCAGTACAATATCAGTGGAGCATTACCATATGCATAAAGCAAAGCAAGTAGTTATTACAACTATGCTAGAGAGAAGGATTTAACTTGAAATTTAAAAACGTAAACATTTGAATTTAAAGCTTGAAACCACATGAATGAAATGGGGTATGTTGATTTTCAAAAGATAACACTAATTTTGCAATTGGAGCTTGTTCGGAAAATTTACAAAGACTGGTGAAAGTTTAATACACGAAGATTGCTAACAGACAATATTGGCTCAAGATAAAACACAAAATCTAGGTTAGCAATGGGGGTGAATGTCAATAGGGATGAAGGAATAGCTGAAGGGACACCTCATACAGGAGTATTATATTATTACAAGCAAAGATCAACCCTAGTTGGAAAAACAGTATGCTATAAGCCCAAGGGCTCCAACATAGAAAAATAGCCCAATGAGGAAAGGAAACAAGAAAATAAATAACTATAAGAGAAGTAATGAATGATTAAAATAAAATATCTTAAGAACAACAACAACATTAAGATAGATCTTTCGTATATAAATTATAAAGGATTAAAAAAATGAGAGGAAGAGAAATAAGATAAAATAGTGAGCCTGAGTGTACCCTCAAGCAAGAGAACTTTACCCCAAGATAGTTGAAGGCCATGGTACAGAGGCTAGGGCACTAGGCTGGACTTAAGAACAATGGTTTGATTTTGGAGTGTCCTCCTAGAAGAACTGCATACCACAGCTGAAGTCTCGTCTACCTTACCAAGAGGAAAATAGCCCCTGTACAATTACAGTGCAGTAGTTAACCCTTTGAGCGAAAAGGAATTGTTTGGTAATCTCAGTGTTGTCAGAGGTATGAAGGCAGAGGAGAATGTGTATAGAATAGGCCAGGCTATTCAGTGTATGTGTAGTCAAAGAAAAACCGAGCCGCAACCAAAGAGCGGAATCCAATATACAGTAGTACTGTCTGGCCAGTCAAAGGATTAATAACTCTAGCGATAGCATAAAAAAGATAAATAAAAATGAAATCCATATAAACTTTCTGTATGTATACTGAATACAATATCAAGAGTGAGGACTGACTAGATGATATGGAGAAGCAAAAATGGAGTGAAACCAAAATGAAGTACAGAACATAAAAAAGTAGATTTATGTGCTTTTCAGTGGAGGATACCCAAATTCATGCACGTTGAAGATTGCGCAGAGTTGCTAGCTAAAAATTATAGTTTCCAAAAGAGATGAATGGGAATGACTTCAAATAGAGCTGGATTGGATGCGTAGCCATAAGCCTAACTACTGCGGCCAGGGAGGCAACTCAGTTCCCAAGTGTAACTATGGAAAACTACCACAGTTGTGCTTTCAAAATAAAAGCTACGAGGATGGACTGAAAGATGGAAGGAAGAGAGCGGGCAAGGAAGTATCGAGCTGAAGGGGCTAAAAGTATACAGAAAACCCCACTGCTTCTTCTTCTTCTTTGTCTACATCTTTTCCCACTTCTATGTGGGGGTCGATGTTTCTGGTCAGCTTTCTCCATCTACCTCTGTCCCACACCTCATCACCGGTTAATCCCTTTGATCGAAGGTCATCCTTGATACAGTCCACCCACCTTCGCTTTGGTCTCCCTCTCCTTCTCATTCCCTGTACCTCCATTTCCATCACTCTCCTCCCAATATACTGTTCATCTCTTCTCATGACATGACCATACCACCTCAGTCTACTTTCTTGGATCTTATCTGATAGTTTTCTAACTCCTGTGGTACCCCTAATTACCTCATTCCGTATCTTCTGCCACATCCATCTTCCCCTCTTCTGTCTTCTTTATTGCCCACGTCTCCGCTCCATACATCATTGCCGGTCTCACAACTGTCCTATGTACTTTACCTTTCAACTTAACCCCTATTTTCCTGCCGCATAGTACCCCAAGCACTTTTTTCCAATTCTTGTATTCTGTGGTTTATTTCTGCCCCCAGATCACATCCTCTGCAACTGTTGATCCTAAATACCTGAAATTTTCAACTCTTTTCAATCTCTCTCCTTGTAAACTAACTTCCCCATTCTTGCCATTTTTCAATCTCAAATAATCTGTCTTTTTCCTGCTGATCTCCAATCCTCTATTTTCCATTTCTCTTCTCCACTCCTCCAGTTTCTCTTCTACTACCTCTAGCCTAGTGCTACACAGCATAACA
>NC_090752.1:70671642-70678092 GCF_036898095.1 Palaemon carinicauda | reverse complement strand
CTAAATATTGACAACAAAGATTTTAGCATTATAGGGTAAGTTTCAAACAACCATGACTTAGCCAGTCTTGAGTCAATAAAAATCAAAAGACTATTACCGACATTAAACATCCAAGCTTCCTCCAATCAATTATATGTCATAACCTTCATATTTTATTTTGTTTCTGTAGATGGCATTCAGTTTTCCATTACGTGTCTGCGAGGTTGGTTCCAATATTCTGTTGATGTATAATTATTATTATTATTATTAATATTATTATTAATATTATTATTATTATTATTATTATTATTATTATTCTTTTTTTACTATTGTTTCCTATTTTTAGCCAAGGAAAATGTGATTATGAAAGTCACGAAACGTCGGGATTAACATATGGATTTTAGGAACAACTAGTTTCCCTGTCCACATTGCGAAATGTACATTACTGGCGATCGCTAACTTCACCGATGATACACACACATTATAATATACATACATACATACATACATACATACATACATACACACACACACACACATATATATATATATATATATATATATATATATATATATATATATATGTGTGTGTGTGTGTGTGTGTCAGTATGTTGTCCGAAAGTGCATTTTCTACCAAGAAGTATATTAGAAACTGATTATTATCATTATTAGTATTATTCAAGTACGTGACCCGTCAAAATGACGGCTAAATATTTAGATAGAGATGCACACATATGCACCCCTATTATTATTATTATTATTATTATTATTATTATTATTATTATTATTATTATTAGCTAAGATACAACCCTATTTGGAAAAACAAGATGCTATAAGGAAGACAAAAGTCAACTTGTTCAATATAAAAATATTAGCTGCAAGTTTGAGCTTCTGAAGTTCTACTGATTTATCTGCCTGCTTAGGAAGATCATTCCACAATCTGCTCCCCGCTGGATAAAATCTTCTAAAATACTGTGACATGTTGATCCCTATGATGAAGAAAGTAAGACTATTAGAATTAAGTAGATATATACTACGTACAGGATGTAAGTTTAGGGAGGTCTGAAAGCAGATGATGGTCAGAATTACGAAAAATCTTATACACGTGCATAAAGGGAACAATGGTGCCAAAGATTAATATCCAGATCAGGAATGAAAAATTTATTAGACTGGTCATCGAAAATCTTAAAAGCCTTTCTCAGCAAGACATTTTTTTGTAATTGAAGAAGAAACAGGTCAAGTGTGTTTCTTAAAGAATCACACCTATAATCTTTATCGTTGTATATAGTTAAAGAAACCTTATCAATGCAGAGATTTGAATGTTGAGGAGACAATGGCCTCGACCTACTTTCACTTTGAGTTTTGTTATGGTTCAACTTTACGCCCCATAATTTTCACCATGCACTAGTTTTAGCTAGATGCTCTATTAAGGGATTCAGCAACACCAGATCTACATTCAGGAGATGGAATTGATGTAAAGAGAACATCATCAAATGCATATGCAACGAGCTTGTTTTCTAGGCCACTACACATATGTGTATAGAGTATGAAAAGTAATGGGATAAAAAATACTACCCCTGAGGAACACCAGATATTACATTTCTATACTCACTATGGTGCCCACCAACAACTACTCTTTGCAATCAATTACTTCAAAATTCAATAATGATGCTAAGAAAGACCCGCCTAATGTCAACTGTTTGATTTTGAAAACCAGGAGCTCACGATTAACACGGTCAAATGCAGCACTAAATCAAGGCTAATCATACGAACTTCCTGACCACATTCAAGGTATTGCTGTACCACAAAGGAAATTGTAATTAGGGCAGCACATGTTCCCAGATCCAGGCCTTTACCAAAGCCAAATAGCAAGCGAGGAAACAGATCATTACTTTCAGCATACCTATTTAGAAGTTCTGCCAAAAGACATTAGAAAACTTTAGTTGTGCAAATTGTACGGTAATCAACAGGGCTAGAGCTACCACAAACATATTCACCTTATGGAGTAGCAATAACAATTCTCCAACAAGTGCAAAAGAATCTCTTCTTTCTAATTTGCGAAAAATAGGTGACGACTTAGGAGCTAAGAAATTAGTAATCTTTATAGATAGGATAAATGCCATTCACTTCATTATCTGTCACTAGGATTCAAGGTCCAAATAAAGGAGGCCAAGTTTTGGAAAGTGTGACCCTTGATATTACAAACAAATACTATGTAAACGGCTGATACACGTATTAATATGCAAACTCTGCCATTCATAAAATGGACACGTGAACGTAAGAACAAAGTTGTGATTTCGAAAAAAAAAAAAAAAAAAAAAAAAAAAAAAAAAAAAAAAACAATATGAACATATACAAAAAATTATTACATACATAAAGATATGCTTATATATATATATATATATATATATATATATATATAATATATATATATATATATATATATATATATATATTTCAAATAAGCCATATATATTAATACATTAAAGTCTGGATTCTCTCAACGACCTCGGGATCAGAGCCCCAGGCGGAATCACCTATAACTATAATATCAGACTGGCCGGGATTTGAACCCTGGTCCAGGATATCTGTATGCCAGTGACCATACCACTCAGCCACGAAGAAAGATAAAAGTCAATGACAATTCTTCTGTACATATATCTGTCAAATTCAGGTTTTCTGTACTTAGAATTGAAATCAACCCATCTTCACCATCGTAGCTAATTGGTAGGTTTTGGGACTTGGCATTCGATTAATGATAAATTTTTGCACATTTAAACGTGTTTTTTTCATATTTCAAATAAGCCATATATATTAATACATTAAAGTCTGGATTCTCTTAACGACCTCGGGATCAGAGCCCCAGGCGGAATCACCCAAAGACTATAATATCAGACCGGCCGGGATTTGAACCCTGGTCCAGGATATCTGTATGCCAGTGACCATACCACTCAGCCACGAAGAAAGATAAAAGTCAATGAACAATTCTTCTGTACATATACCTGTCAAATTCAGGTTTTCTGTACTTAGAATTGAAATCAACCCATCTTCACCATCGTAGCTAATTGGTAGGTTTGGGACTTGGCATTCGATTAATAATAAATTTTTGCACATTTAAACGTGTTTTTTTCATATTTTTACATATTTTAAGAGAATCCAGACTTTAATGTATTAATATATATGGCTTATTTGAAATAGGAAAAAACACGTTTAAATGTGCAAAAATTTATCATTAATCGAATGCCAAGTCCCAAACCGGTAGTTTGTAGCGCTACAGCTAAGCGTCCTAATTTGCTTATTATCGCTCCGACTGTTATCTTGTATAAAATAAAAACATTTGGTAATGGTCTACAGATCTTAAATACGTTGTGTAAACGGGGGGTCCGGGGGGGCGCAGCTCCCTGGGGTAAGGACACGGCTTTTAGCATAGGTTAGGTGGGTTTTTTAAGTTAGCTTCTCCCGTCGTACTCGTAGGTAAGGAAACTGTTGTGTAAGGGCGGGGGGTGGGGGGGGGGGGGTCCTGGGGGGGGGACGAAGCCCCCTGGGTAAGGATATGGCTTTTAGCATAGGTTAGGTGGGTTTTTTAAGTTAGCTTCTCCCGCCAAAATCGTTTTTAGAACGACGGCCACAGATCAGAATATTCCTGTTTTCCACGGGATCTGGCTGTCACCCTACAAACGCTCCCCCAAACCTACCAATTAGCTACGATGGTGAAGATGGGTTGATTTCAATTCTAAGTACAGAAAACCTGAATTTGACAGATATATGTACAGAAGAATTGTTCATTGACTTTTATCTTTCTTCGTGGCTGAGTGGTATGGTCACTGGCATACAGATATCCTGGACCAGGGTTCAAATCCCGGCCGGTCTGATATCATAGTCTTTGGGTTATTCCGGCTGGGGCTCTGATCCCGAGGTCGTTAAGAGAATCCAGACTTTAATGTATTAATATATATGGCTTATTTGAAATATGAAAAAAAACACGTTTAAATGTGCAAAAATTTATCATATATATATATATATATATATATATATATATATATATATATATATATATATATATATATACATATATATATATACACATATATATATATATATATATATATATATATATATATATATACATATATATACACATATATATATATATATATATATATATATATATATATATATATTCAATTATTTGTTCATTTATTCAACATCAGGTTTTCCCCTAGCAGCAGGAGACCTTCCGTGAAAAAGAATATGCCAAAGGACAAAGCTTTGCCTGAAGGAGCATCGGGCAATTGCAAAGTAAAAAACAAGCCTGACCAGTTCAGCGTTGCAAACAAGGAAGCATTTGGTAACAAGACTGCCAAAAGTGGCAACACTGCTATATTATCTTTTATGCTTCACGCTCGCATTGCCTAAGAAAAAACCAAGGCATTGAAACAAGCATGCCTATTTGTTTTGTGAGAGAGAGAGAGAGAGAGAGAGAGAGAGAGAGAGAGAGAGAGAGACATTGGAACAAGCATGCCTATTTGTTTTTGTGCGTGTGTATGAGAGAGAGAGAGAGGAGAGAGAGAGAGAGAGAGAGAGAGAGAGAGAGAGAGAGAGAGAGGAGAGAGAGAGAGAGAGAGAGAGAGATATATTCAAATGTGATATGGGATACTGGAAAAACCTCCGTATCATTCCCCTGCTCAACTGAAGCAAAATCCATAAAAAGGAAATTGTTACAAAAGCGGTACTAACAATATCTACATTTTTTCCTAGACCACAAAGCATAAAAAAAAAAAACAGTCTAAAGGTAGAAATGAGCATCCGCCAACTGAGAGATCATTAGTATGCCCTTCAGGTCAATGGCCCATCTCTATGCATTGGTTAAGTGTACCTAACACTCACCAAGGCAGCTATAATGTCTCGTTGCGTCTCTTTGTTCTGCACTTGACATTCACTCCACACACGACAGAGGCCTTAACACAAATATGCTAGTGACTTCTTGTTTATATTTATTCCTGAGATTAATTACAAAACAAGGTTATTTACGTTAAGAAAATCATAATAAAACATTCAGTTGATCGGAAGATAGTTGTACCTTTTGAAAAGAAAAAGTTTGTCTAAAATCGTAAAGAATACTTAAGAAGTTCATATGGAACGCGAACTTGAAACAAATACTTTTGTTAATTTTATAAAAGAAATGTTTCTCTAAATAATAAGGCATATGAACCTATTGAAAAAAAATTAGAAAACTATGCAGGAAAATTAATAAAACATTGTTTGGATACTTCTGAAAATCGCAGTTCCTATTGTAAGAGAAATAACTCTTTTCCTCCTATGACCTTTCCGTACAGTAATAACAAATGATGTCATAAACTTGACTCGACTTGTTAAAACCACAAAAGCTTTTGAAGTTTATGTATTGAAAATCTACTTGTAAGTCATATTAAATAATGAAAAGACAGATAAATACAGATCAAGCGAGTAAATATTCAAACATTTCCCTGTCTGCCAAGAAATGAAAAAAAAAAAAAAAAACGAACAAAATGACTATACACGAGTATATTAAAATACCAATATTTAACATAAAAGGAGAAACATCAATAGTAATAGAATGAATAATTGCTGTGCAATGTTCATTGAAGTGCCTCCTTGCATATTTTTAACGAGTAAAATGCTTCTGATCGTTAAATTGTGTCATTAAATACTACCTGAACTACGATCATCAATTACAAAACATTTACATAATGGACCCTGCATCTTATGGAACAGATTATTTGGGAGAGGAGGTCCAGAAACTGGGGTCAAGAAGGTCATTCAACGCTACAACGTATAAGGCAAAGGAGCCTTAATGTCGATTGCTGTTAATTACATGTAGACGCTATTATGTTACACCACAATAGAAGGTGGCGGTGGTGGTAGTAGTGGTTGCTTAAAAGCTCTGATAAAATAAAATAAATTATATGATTTCTTAATTCGAATTCATAGCTTTCGTAATTTGCTCAATTTTTATTTTAAATCAGGAAAAAATATAAATTTGATATTTTCTTTACACAATAATGTGGAGTTTAAGAAGAGCGAGACACTGTGTGTGTGTGTGTGTGTTTTAATCTCTCTTTCAAGATTAGCGTCATTATGATTAATTAAGTGTTCCCGAGCCGTCAAAAATGACGTCTAAATCTTTAGATAGATATGGACACATACGTAAACACGAGCACAGATTCAACCATTCCCTCAAGGACCTTGCATTCCCTCTCTAGCTGGTTCGGCAATTTGTGGCAATTTAGTTTCGGAGTGTACCTCTCGGGGTACCCCCCTTTCACTATCTTAAGATTTTAAATAAATACTTGGCCATTCATCATTCATAATGTATGTATGTATGCATATTATATATATAGCCAGACACTTGCTCTTTATTATATGTGGGAGATTTATTTGAGAATAAAGAGATGAGTGAAAAGAATCCTCAAAAGCAGTTCAGTTACATAT
>NC_090752.1:70664142-70666642 GCF_036898095.1 Palaemon carinicauda | reverse complement strand
AGCCACACGTTGAGATACTACCTCTAGAGAGTTATGAGCACCTTTGACCGGCCAGACAGTACTACAATGTATTCTTCTCTCTGGTTCCGGTCTATTTTTCCTTTGCCTACACAAAAACTGAATAGTTTGGCTTATTCTTTAAATATTATCCTCTGTCAACACACCCGACAACACTGAAATTACCAAAATATTTTTCTTCACTGTAATTGTTCAGTGGCCATTTTCCTCTAGGTAAGGGTAAAAGAGATTCTTTAGCTTTAGTAAGCAGCCCTTCTGGGAGAAGGACAATCCAAAATCCAACCATTGATCTCTAGTCTTGGGTAGTACCATAGCCTCTGTACTATGGTGTTCCACTGTCTTGGTTAGAGTTCTCTTGCTTGAGGGTACACTCGGGCACATCTTATTTCTTTTCCTCTTGTTTTATTAATTCTTTTTTTTTATAGTTTATATAGGAGATATTTATTTCAATGTAGATACGCTTCTTAAAATATTCTAATTATCCTTGTTTCGTTTCCTCACTGGGCTATTTTCTCTGTTGGAGCCCCTGGGCTTATAGCATCCTGCTTTTCCAGCTAGGGTTTCACCTATACCAGCTTTTTTACCATCACTTTTTATTAATTGATTTTGAGTTTTCTGACATCCAAGATCATTGACGACGATATCGTTTGTTATAAATATAGATTAAAAGGAAGTTTAATTTAAAATCATAAAAGTTAAATAACTTTCAGATGACCTGAAATAAATGTAAAAAAAAAAAAAAAAAAAAAACTGAAAAAAAAATCTTAGTACAATACATCCTGTCCAGAACCTGCCATCCTTGACACGATCCTCTAACACTGAATTATTCCTCATTCTCCCCATATCATTTCTTCTTAAACCAAACTTAATAATGAGACAGTTAACTTCAATAGCCACAAAACTTTTTACATACATTCAATATACATAATTCACTTCCATTACAAAAAGTTACCTCATCATTCCTTCCATTTATTTCTACCGGCCATGCAGAGACAGTTCCGGTCTCTTGCCAATCTTTTGCACACTTCTATGACTCACCATTTCTCTAAATCTTATTGTCATCCCTTATGTTTACTCCATATGATTTCACATTTCAACCCAGGCTATTTCTATGTCCATCTTACTTTTGATATTAATTGCTGTAGAGAATCTTAATCTTACTAACATTTATTCTCAATTTCCTCTGATTGCAAACACTTTCAACTCTTAAAAGTTACTGAAGTCTCTTCATAGATCCTTATCATCACAGTATTATTTACAAACGTAGACTATTCTATATAACATGAACTGTTGATCAAACATTTCAAACATACTATTTCTATGATGATATCATCATCATAATCATCTCCCACGCCTATTGACGCAAATAGGCCGGGTTCCAGGACTACCCCTCAGGATGTTTTCAGCTACCCCCTTTTTTTTTTTTCTTTTTTTTTATTAAACTTATATTCACTGATAATCTGTCTCGGGCTATATCAAGAATATATCGACCAACCTCAACTCGGGGCTGTTCTCACATAGGGGGCCAAAACCACAGTTTCACATTACACTAAACCCCCCCCCCCCCCCTCAAATAAATCTACATTAAACCTTATATGGGCTGTCAAAAATATTGACTTTCATGAAATTTTGCAAGGATTATTGTAATATATCAAGAAACATGTGTACAGAGCAAAAGTCATAATAGTATAATAAATATTTTGAAGGTAGTACAAATTTTACACATACAAACAGAAAAAAATCTGGTTTTTATCATATTTTTCTTGGGAAACGAAGTGCTCTCAGGGGAAAAAATAACTAATCTAAGGGTAAATGCTTTATACAAAAACTACTTAAATATTATTATTTGCAAAGATCAAAAGTGACTGCTGGTCGTATACTCCTAACTATGGTAGATCCACTGAGTTTCTTGGCCTTTATTTCTCGGGCTTCAATAAATTTCTTTATTTTGTAAAGAAAACGATACAAAATGCATGTGAATTCTTCAATTCATCTCATAACGTTCACGTCAAAAATATCTAAGGAAGCTTAAGTTTTGGTTCACGAGTATGATTGATCGTATCTTTTCTATGCCTTTGAAAGCAGAAGTACATTCTGCACCAGTGAAGGCATGAAGAGGCAGAAGGGCTATAGTGTAGTCTTGAGAATAATTTTCTGCTAACCAGTTAATTTTCATGTGTCGCTTCCCCATATTTAGGAGGATGTTGACTATGAAAGACCTAGCCTAATAGAGTAGAATGTAAAAAATATAATTGTCCTTTGCCCTAACTCTCACCGTCTTGATGTGTGATAGTTTAGTCTGAATGTAATTGATATAAATGATAACCCTGATATTAGTTTCTTCATGGCTGGAATATACTTCAGGCAAATGTTGTTTGAAAGCCTTTCCCTCAGCTACTGTCAGTTTAGTATATAGGCTTGACCTCCCTCACTGAAGATTGTAAGTTTTATAAAGATACTTTTTGTAATATCATGAGCCTAA
>NC_090752.1:70624142-70656642 GCF_036898095.1 Palaemon carinicauda | reverse complement strand
TTGATGCAAAGAGAGTAGCATCATCTGCATATGCAACAAGCTTGTTTTCTAGGACAAACCACATGTCATGTGTACATAGTATGAAAAGTAATGGGCTAAGAACAATACCCTGTGGAACACCAGATATCACATTCCTATACTCACTATGGTGCCCATCAACCACAACTCTTTGAGATATATTACTTAAAAAATCAATAATAATGCTAAGAAACGACCCACCCAATCCGAACTGTTTGAGTTTGAAAACAAGGGCCTCATGATTAACACGGTCAAAGGCAGCACTAAAATAAAGGCCAATCATACGAACTTCCTGACCACAATCAAGGGATTTCTGTACAGCATTGGAGATTGTAAGAAGGGCATCACATGCTCCAAGGCCTTTACAAAAACAAAATTACAAACTAGGGAGTAGATGATTACCTTCAGCAAACCTATTAAGACGTTTTGCCAGAAGACGTTCAAAAACTTTAGATAATAAGGGAGTTATGGAAATTGGGCAGTAATCAGTGGGACTTGAGCTACCACAAACACATTTACATAGAGGAGTAACATTACCAATTCTCCAACAAGTGCTAAAAGCTTCTCTTCTTGATAACTTGCGCAAAATAACAGATAACTTTGGAGCTAAGAAATCTGCTGTCTTTACTAAAAACAAAGGAAAAATATCATTTGGGTCTACACCTCCATAAGCATCAAGGTCCATCAACAGAGCTTTAATCTCACGATATCAAAAAGCTAAACTAGTTAGTTTAGCCTCAGGAAAACAGGAATGAGGAAGTTCAAGTTTTTCATTACTCTTTTCTGTCAAAAAACATCAGCCAAAAAGGTTGCTTTTTCCTTTGGACAGTGAGTGACTGAACCATCTGGTTCAAGTACAGGAGGAACTGTTGCATCTACACCAAGAGCCCAGATTTAAGGGTAGACCACCATTTATGTTCCAGAAACTGTACCAGAAAGGGTTTCTTATATAGTTAAATTGTACTCCTTTTCAGTTGAGGCATAAACTCTCTGAGCAAAAGCTCAAAGCTGAGTATAGTTGTTCCAGGTCAAATCTGAACTGTTACCCTTCCAAAGATGATAGGCCTCCTGCTTCTCCAAATAAGCACGCCTACAATCATCATTGAACCACGGTTTGTCCTTCACTCGGTACCTTAGCACACGAGAAGGGATACGCCTATCAATTATGTTGACTAGATTCTCATTCAACGGGACAACAGGATCTACACTACTATATAATTGTGACCAATTCAAGCACAAAAGATCATGCAAAATCCCATTCCAGTCTGCTTGGGATTTCATATAAATTTTACAAGAGTATGATATATCAGAGACAGGCTGCTCAGTTTTCACTACTAATGAAATCAAGGCATGATCAGATGTCCCGACTGGAGAACCAACCTTACTAGTTATAACGCCAGGGGAGTCAGTGTATACGAGGTCCAACCCTGGTCCAGTAAACTTGTATGAACAATGACATACCACTTGGCCACAAAGAAAGATAAAAGTCAATGACAATTCTTCCGCACTTATACCTCTCAAAATCAGGTTTTTTGTACTTAAATTGAAATCAACCCATCTTCACCATTTTAGCTAATTGGTATGTTTGTGATTTGGTATTCAATTAATGATAAATTTTGCACATTTAAACGTGTTTTTTTCATATCTAAATAAGCCATATATATATATATATATATATATATATATATATATATATATATACATATAAATATATATGCGTGTGCGCGCATGTGTAGGTACCCCGTTCAGTTATCAACTGGGATTTGAGCATTGTTTAATCTCAGACCTGCCTTTAATTGAATCTTTATATTCCAAGGGAATCTTTGTCAATTCACTTTCTTTAACCCATCTCCTCTCCTCTCGTCTCATTTTCATTTACGCCTTCAATCTTATTTGTCTTTTTGTCGAGTGTTTAATTGGACGGATCCTTGATTCATTACCTTATTTTCCTGTAAGCTAACTTTCGTTTTGACATCGATTTCGTATCAATCTTTTAGGGGTCCTGGTGAGGGCAGCAAACCCTTTCCGCAGAGTATTTGTTGACCAGTTACTCCTACCGGAGCACTTTTTGGTCGACTTTCCTTTGACGAACATCTTGAAGGCATTTCATGGCGACGAAACCCAATTGAACAAGAAATCCCTTTGCAATTGAAATATAATTTTTATAACGAATGAAAGAGGTATCTTGTGTCTAAAATTGTTGCGGTGATGATGATTTAGAATGAACCGTTGGCAGCCCGTAAGGAGAACGGAGCGTTGGCTGTGTCTTTTATATGCTGTTACTTGTTTTGGATAACACGAACACTGAAGAAGGACCGATGATGATGAAGACGACAGAAAATGACGACCAAAGCTGGAACCCAAAGTTTAAATCTGGGGTGCCGTAAAGCAGACATCTCCGATTCCAAACCAGTTCCTTCGTTGGTTCTGGATCATTTTTTTTTTATAAGAGCGTCTTAACAGGAAGACATCCAATTGGGGAGCGTCTCTCCTTAGAAGTCCTTCCGTTAAGAGAGAGAAAAAAAAAACACGTCAGATTGTAGAATTTTGGAACTTTTTCCGATCCTTCAATATTCCTCTTTATTCTGCACAATGTTCATTTTTGGGTCTTCTACAGTATGGACTTTACTTTCTTATTTCAAATCCGCCCTATCATAAACTGATCAATGACATGTAATTAGTTCTCCTTTTCGGATTCATTCTTTCTTCTCTCCCGGTCTCCTTTCTGTCTCCCTTTTCTTCCTGTATTTTCTGTCCGAATCTTTTCAAATAAATCAATTATTAGTCTTCATGATTCTTGATTTGCTTTATCCAGACTCCTATCTTGATTCCACTTTTTGTTGATCCCTTCTTGACGAATTATTTTAGTTTTTTCAAAAGTCGCACACTAAACCATTCTCCTAACTTTCAACAAAGTATTTTCTACATAACCCAAATCTTGTTTCCTTTTTAATAGTACATACATACATATACCAAGGCACTTCCCCTAATTTTAGGGGGTCGCCGACATCAAACAAATGAAACAGAAAAGGGGACCTCTCCTCTCTACGTTCCTCCCAGCCTGACAAAGGACTCAACCGAGTTCGGCTGGTACTTCTAGGGGTGTCACAGCCTACCCTCCCACATTATCCACCACAGATGAAGCTTCATAATGCTGAATCCCCTACTGCTGCTGCCTCTGCGGTCTTCCAAGGCACCGGAGGAAGCAGCAGAGCCTACCAGAACTGCGTCACAATTGCTCGCCTTTCATTCCTATTTCTAGCACGCTCTCTTGCCTCTCTCACATCTATCCTCCTATCATCCACAGCTTCCTTCACTCCATCCATCCACCCAAACCTTGGCCTTCCTCTTGTACTTCTCCTATCAACTCTTGCATTCTTCACCTTCTTTAGCAGACAGCCCTTTTCTATTCTCTCAACATGGCCAAACCACCTCAATACATTCATATCCACTCTAGCTGCTAACTCATTTCTTACACCCGTTCTCACCCTCACTACTTCGTTCCTAACCCTATCTACTCGAGATACACCAGCCATACTCCTTAGACATTTCATCTCAAACACATTCAATTTCTGTCTCTCCGTCACTTTCATTCCACACAACTCCCATCCATACATCACAGTTGGTACAATTGCTTTCTCACACAGAACTCTCTTTATATTCATGCCCAACCCTCTATTTTTTACTACTCCCTTAACTGCCCCCAACACTTTGCATCCTTCATTCACTCTCCAACGTACATTTGCTCCCACTCCACCATTTGCTGCAACAACAGACCCCAAGTACTTAAACTGAGCCACCTCCTCAAGTAACTCTCCATTCAACATGACATTCAACCTCGCACCACCCTCCCTTCTCGCACATCTCATAACATTACTCTTACCCACATTAACTCTCAACTTCCTTCTCTCACACACCCCTCCAAATTCTGTCACTAATCGGCCAAGCTTTTCTTCCACGTCTGCAACCGGTACAGTATCATCCGCAAACAACAACTGATTTACCTCCCATTTTTTAATGGTATCAGAGGCAATTGGGTAACAAAAGCTTACAAATTTGGTTTGATCAATAAAACGATCAAAACAATCTTTATACTTTTCTAGAATTTCTGCTTGAAGACAAATGAAAATTTGAAGACGATTTAGGAATGTACCGGTATTCCATATTTCTCCTCACAGAAAGAGTATGAACCTTTTTTACTGATGACGTTAGACAACTTCGAGTCAAACCAGGAATTGGAGGGAGTTTTGAAGCCTGTTTTAGATCTTGGAGCCTATTAGGGATTTCAAAAAGGCCTTCATGTGTACCAAATTAAAAATAATCTACATACAAGAATTCTATGTTGCTGGTACAGCGGGGCTGCACGCTTCCTGACCACCCGGCGGGACTCTCCCCCTTCCTGATGGGCCGGTGGGGGATCCGCCGATTCTACTGGCACGGCGGGGTTTCCCGTTCCCGCTGGAACGCCATGGCTCCCCCGTTCCTGCTGGCACAACGGGGCTCCCCCGTTCCTGCTGGCACAACGGGGCTCCTCCGTTCCAGCTGGCACGGCAAGGCTCCCGCGTTCCCACTGGCACGATGGGGGTTCCCCATTCCCGCTGGCACGTTGGGGCTCCCCCGTTCCCGCTGACACGATGGGGCTCGCCCATTCCCGCTGGCACAACGAGGCTCTCCTGTTCCAGCTGGTACAGCGGGGCTCCCCTGTTCACGCTGGCAGGGCGGGCCTCCCCTGTTCCTGTGTGGACGGCAGGGCTCCTGCGTTTCTGCTGGCAGGGCCTGGCTCCCGTGTTCCCGCTGGCAGGGCCGGGCTCCCACATTCCCGCTAGCACGGCGGGGCTCCCCGTTCCCACTGGCAGGGCGGGGCTCCCCCCTTCCCACTGGCATGGCAGGGCTCCCCCCCTTCCAGCTGGCAAGGCGGGGCTCCCCCCTTCCCACTGGCAGGGCGGGGCTCCCCCCTTCCCGCTAGCAGGGCAGGGCTCCCCCCTTCCCACTGGCAGGGCAGGCCTCCCCCTTTCCCGTTGGCATGGCGGGGCTCCCCACCTTCCCGCTGGCACGACGGGGCTCCCCCCTTCCCGCTGGCACGGCGGGGCTTCCCCTTCACGTTGGCACTGCGGGGTTCCCCCCTTCACACTGGCAGGGCGGGGCTCACCCGTTTCCGCTGGCAGGGCGGTGTTGCCCCGTTCCTGCTGGCAGGGCGGGGCCCCCCCCCCCCGTTCCCCCTGGCAGGGAGGGGCTCCCCCATTCCCACTGGCAGGGCGGGGCTCTCCGGTTCCTGCTGGCAAGACAAGGCTCTGGTGAAATAATTTGTATATCGTCATGATCAGCAAAGCTGTACTAGTCAGGGCCATCCATAATGAGTTGGTTTGCTGTGTGCAATCAGACCAAAATCTCACACTATCACTAATCCGCACTGGCAATCGTGGTGATAAAAACTGGCCAAATCCCACACATGAATTGATATGTCTGAGGCCTTTGTCCTGCAGTGGACTAGAAATGGCCACATTTGTTGTTGCTGCCATATTTCTTCAGATATTGATGCTCCCAAGGATAAACATGTCAGAGAATGCCAGATTTCAAATTGAAATGTGTTGATAAAACTCTGAATTGCTTTAATTGTTTGTAGCAACTGTTTCACAGGCGTGAAAAGTCCCAATGAGTATGATATACCTTTTGTATTTCTTCTGGCTTACTCCATATCAGAGGGAAGATTGTCATGCAAACACCAAGATCGGATGTTGTAATTGTGTAATCTTGTCCTACTTCGTATGATGGTTCTTGACTACACCTCAAACATTCTTGAATTGTTTTGAGGTCCATAAATGCTGCATTAATCATTGGATGATAACCAATAGTTGTGGTATAGTTTGGAGTATTGCCAGTACTAGACACAGATTGCGACATAGTAAGGATAAATCGATTGTCGAAGTGCATATGACAAATAATAATCTATCAAAAATCAGAATCTTGTTAATCTATAGCTTTGATATTGTAATTTTCAACACAGTTTGAGAGTTCTAAGGGGTTGGTTCTGACCGTTTTCTCTGGTAGTATGGAGTTAACTCAAACTGCACTTTTGAATCATCTCGGCGTATTCTTTGCTTCGGTATCAGGACCGATTTCAGGGCATCATCTTTACAGAATCCAAAATCTTGCAAGCTGAGTCCAACTGAGTCCGTAAATATTAGACACCAGCTGATCTACGTTGTCCCAGTCGCCATGAAACACTTCCTTCAGGCTGATCCTAAACCAAATTACTGTTACTGATTAGTGAAACACTTTTAACTATGGATTTGCTAGAGCAGTTTCAAATTCAAGAGAATAGGTATAGGACTCACAATGGCCTAGTTTGTTTAGGAGATTAGTTAAATGTTTAAATTTACAGAGCTGGCGGAGTGTCATGCATAGTAAGATATGCTTTTTCATCTTCCACTGTCCACCTGTTGCTGCTGTACATATATCTTGACTAACTGATAGTACTAATATTCTCTCTTGATCTTATGGGTCCCTCTTACCACAAACTAGTCTAAACAAAGATTGTAGAACATAAGCAGGAATTTTCTCTAGTGGATAAGGAACGTCACTAGATTTGGTGGTCCATAGAAGTAGTTTCTTTGAAAGCATTGAGTAATCTAGTAGAAAGCTCACGACTAACTTCTTTGATCTAGTCATTACCACCCAAATTATAAGCAGAAAGAACAACTGTTTTTAGCTATTCTACAGATTTACAAAATATTAGTGTGATGAGAAATCAATGCTGTCCTTCGGGTCAGAACAGTGTTCAATCTTCAACCTGAGATTGATTAGTTATTTCACAAGCTTGTTCATTATTCTTATTGTTGTATAGATTCTCATTATACACAATTCTAAGATGACAAAGTTTTAGAACCTTTAAGAACAACTTCATAAAATCGTACACATGCGAAAATGCTTTCTCTATACATCTTTTCTTGTCTCATGCTTCCTCACTTTCTGTGATGGTGTAACGTTGCTGAGGTATTCATCTCACTAAATACTGCTTAGGTCAGCTCTCATGAAATTGGGCCTCCCTTGCGAAAAGATCTAGTATTTTGTAAAGTAAATTTTCATCATTTAGTTAAATTCCCTTTTCTTTAAAGTGGAACTTCTACAAGCTATTTCTATTACCTGTGACATTCTTTACCTTGTCACCTTTGCAAAATATACAGTATTTACCGAATATCACTATATATCATCTTTGCGTTGAAGGCTTATTTGCTTATACTCAGCTTTTGTTTTTTTTTATGTTTGACAATGTGCAGCGACCAATTCAGGAAAAACTCTCGTCGCTATGATAAACACATAATTAAATAAAAAAAAATAAGAAAAACAATTGATATTAACTTCCGGCTACATATGAACAACTAGGTTAGGTTGGGCGCTTAATCCTTTATAATAAGCTTGGAAATTGCCAGGAGAAGGAACCCTCACTTAATCATTTGGATTTATCAGTTTGAAACATATAGAGAAGTGTTTGGTAATTATTTCAGTATAACATAAACTTTGGCTATAAGAAATGTCAACATAGGCTCAAATGAAAGCGTATGTAAAAAGGAAGAATCTATAATGTAATACGTAACTATAGATAAGTTATTTTTTTTTCTAAGAGGATTTCGTTGGCAAAGAGAAATTGTTAAAATCACGATTTTTTTTTTTTCGGTTTGTCTATGTACATTTTGTATCACTTTCAAAATATGTATTATACTATTGTAATTTTTGCTCTTCATATGTGATTTTTGATCGATTACAATAGTCCCTGCAATATTTTAGACCGCCCATATAAAGCCTAATGTAGTTGTGAGGCGGAGTCGAACGTATTGTGAAAAAATGAAATAGCCCAAGACATAGATTATCAGGAAACGAGTTATCAAAAAAAAAAAAAAAAAAAAAGACGGCCCAAGTTACAGGTAGTTGCTATGTTCTTGAAATAGCCCAAGACATAGATTATCAGGGAAGGATTTATCACCAAAAAAAAAAAAAAGTTAGCAGAAAACATCCTGAAGGTTGGTCCAGGTAACCGGCCTAAAAGGGCCTCAGTTAGATTTTGCCGGTCGTCTCTAGCTTGAGCTTTCAATTCAATGGTTCCCCATTCATCATATCTTAGGTAGTACGTAGGCCTGGGCACCAGCCACGCGTTGAAATACTACTACTGGAGAGTTATGGGTTCCTTTGACTGACCAGACAGTACTACATTGTATTCTCTCTGGTTACGGTCCATTTCCCTTTCCCTACACGTACACCGAATAGTCTGGTCTATTCTTTACGTATTCTCTTCTGTCCTCATACACCTCACAACACAGAGATTACTAAACAATTCTTCTTCACTCAGTGACTCAGGGGTTACTGCACTATCGTTGTTCAGTGGCCACTTTCCTTTAGGTAAGGGTAGAAGAGACTCATTAGCTATGGTAAGCAGCTCCTCTAGGAAAAGGACACTCCAAAATCAAACCATTGTTCTCTTGTCTCGCGTAGTGGTATGGCCTCTGTACTATGGTCTTTTACTGTCTTCTATTAGAGTTCTCTTGCTTGAGGGTACACTCGGGCACAATTTATTGAAAGTTTTTATAGTTTATAGAGGAGATATTTATTTGAATGCTGTTACTGTTTTAAAAATATTTAATTTTCCTTGTTTCCTTTCCTCACGGATCTATTTTCCTTGTTGGAGCTCTTGGGCATATAGTATCCTGCTTTTCCAACTAGGTTTGTAGCTTATAATAATAATAATAATAATAATAATAATAATTCACCATTCATAGTTCTCAGCCATGTAGGCCTGGGTCTTCCAACTCTTCTAGTGCCTTGTGGAGCCCAGTTGAAAGTTTGGTGAACTAATCTCTCTTGGGGAGTGAGAAGAGCATGCCCAAAACATCTTCTATCCCACGTTCTCCTGTATTGGTATTTCCTTCCACAGTGGATATCAGGGTATGAAGTTCTTCTCTGGAATCACACGTCTCTAGAAAGGCCTTGAAATGCAGGCTACGTAAGACGTGTTTTAAATGTGCAAAAAATAGCGCGCTCTTTAGGTCGTTCTTAAGTCGGTTTTGCACCAAATTTAACACTTAAGAATTACTGATTCTTCATCAGGAAGCTCTAAGGTATATTTCCACAAACTTTCATTGATGTAGTCAAATTGTGATTTAAAAGTGACTGTAGCGCCCCCTTTGAGCCCTTCTTAAATGCATTTTGCACCAATTGCGCCATTTAAGAATGGCACATCTGTAATCATAGTGCCAAAATGAAACTTTTATCACAGGTTTGATTGGCGTACTCTAAAATGCAATTTAAACCGAATTTGGGGGTCAGTTCAAGTTGCGCCCCCTACTCAACGCACCAACGGCATAACTTAAGAATGGCCATTCGGGGATTCCCATCACACTAGCTGATGACTATAGCTATCAAACCTTTTGTACTTGAGATGTAATACAAACCTCTGTGAGCTCCCGGACTATAAGGTGTAAGTTCTATACAATTTAAAAGATATCGTGTAGTAAGTGTAGAGTCAGACGGTATTGTTTTTTTTTTTTATCTTTTTATTATTACGTTGCGTCAAAATTGTGAAAAAAAAAAGCCTTTGAATCTCAAAGTTTTTGCGGACATCGTTAAACTGAAGAAACTGGGAATGCGCAAACAGGGCCAAGGAAATACTTTGCATGACTGCGGTGTATACTAAAAGTCGGAGGCATTTCTTTATGCAATTGATTCGTTTCTTGCAAGATGTTTGATAATAATACATCTCTGATATTTCTAAAATGTTTATTTGTACACGCGTAGTAAATCAAAATAATGTTTTCATATGTTAATCTGGTTTATCGGTATATATATATATATATATATATATATATATATATATATATATATATATATATATATATATATATATATATATATATAGGTATTTTTTTATCGTCACTCCGCGGTCCCGGAGGCGGAGGCTTGCAGCATCAGAGTTTGTTTGTCGGTGCACACAGATACAGACAACTGAATTTTCTTTTAGATATAAGCACTCATACACATACACACACACACACACACACACACACACACACACACACACATGCAATATATATATATATATATATATATATATATGTATATATATATATATATATATATATATATATATATATATATATATATATATATATATATATACAGTACATAAAATATATATACACGCAATGTGTGTGTGTAGTTTTACAAAATATATATATATATATATATATATATATATATATATATATATATATTATATATATATATATATATATATATATATATATATATATATATAAGACAATCTTTTTAGAAATATCGGCCAATCACACAGGAATTGGATGGTATATAAGCAATATTACAGAAATGTCTCACATGTTTACTGGGATTCACTTACAATGCTATTAAAAATGGTACAAAATGATATGATAAACGTTAACGCCCATGAAAAAGAAATCTATTACAAGATTCCCTTACTTTGCCATAAACCTGATTGAATAATTACTTACAAAAAAAGAACACAGAACTCACAGTTAAATTTTTACAGCATTAAAACATGAACATAAGATCATTTAACAAGGTATTCCGAGATCTAAACTATAATTCTTTGAGATATTAAAAAAATGAATGAGGTAGTTACATATCTAAGTTTTCGCAAGTTCAGCATAAATATTACGTTTTCTATGACAGACATTTTACCCTTTATAAACAGTCGGTGACTTCAATCTCAAATGTTCATGGATTTTGCATTGCATCAGAAACGTAACACCATAAAACCTGTATACCTATACAGGGTATACAGGGAAAAATAGCCTAGTGAGGAAAGGAAATAAGGAAATAAATAAACGATGTAAGTAATGAACAATCAAAATAAAATATTAAAAAACTAACAAAATTAAAACAGATTTCATATTTAAACTATAAAAAGACTTATGGCAGCCTGTTCAAAATAAAAAATTTGCTGCTACTTTGAACTTTTGAAGTTCTACTGATTCAACTACACGGTTAGGAAGACCGTTCCCCAACTTGGTCACAGTTGGAATAAAACTTCTAGAATACTGTGTAGTACTGAGCTTCATAATGGAGAAGGCCTGACTATTAAAATTAACTACATGTCTAGTATTACAAACAGGATGAAACTGTCCGTGAAGATCTGATTGTAAAGGATGGTCAGGATTATAAAAAAAATCTTATGTAACATGCATAATGAACTAATTGAACGACGGTGCCAAAGATTAATATGAGAATCAGCAGCTGAAGACCAGACAGGAGATAAATACTCGTAACAAGGTAGAATGAAAGAATTAAAACATTTGTACAGAATAGATTGATCACCGAAAATCTTGAAAGATAGAGAATTATTGGGTCCTTTGGGTGGACATACAGTACTACATTGGATCCCCCTCTCTGGCTACGGTTCATTTCAGGTTTGCCGACACATACACAGAATAGTCTAGCCTATTCTTTATACACTCTCCTTTTTCCACATACACTTAACACTGAAATTACCAAACAATTCTTCTTCTCTCAAGAGGTCAACTACTGCACTGAAATTGTTCAGTACCTACTTTATTTTTGGTAAGGGTAGAAGAGACTTTCTAGCTATGGTAAACCCCTCTTCTTAGAGAAGGACACTCCAAAATTAAACCATTGTTCTCTAGTCTTGGATAGTGCCATAGCCTGTGTACTATGGCCTTCCACTGTCTTGGGTTAGAGATCTCTTGCTTGAGGGTACACTTGAGCCCATTATTCTATCTTGTTTCTCTTCCTCTTGTTATTTTTAAGTTTTGTTTTTATACTTTTATAATTTATATATGAAAGATTATAATATTATTGTTCTTAAACTTCTCGTAGTTTTTCTTTATTTCCTTCCCTCACTGGGCTATATTTTTTCCTTGGCTCTTGGGCTCATGGCAACCTGCTTTTCCAACTACGGTTGTAGCTTAGCAAGTAATAGTACAATAAGACGAAGTGATATTCTACAGTATATCCATAGCGTTACAAGTTACGTCTGCTGTGAACTTTTAGTAGTATAGACTAGTACCTCTCACAATAAACTTTCTTCGGTTTAATTTTCTATCTAATTAAATACTGTTTAACTAATGAAAATTATTGGCTAAATATATGCGTAAACAACCAACAAAGCTCATATACATTCTCTTAAGTCTCTACTTTGACGTGTAAAATGTTGAATTGAAATAAATTCAATATTCCGAAATCGCATATCTTCAATAGTAGTTATGACAAAGTTTAACAAGCTTCCTATGGCACTATAAAATTAACAACAAATTAATGAAGTTAGTCAGAAGGATCGAATGAGGTGCTTAAAACTGAATAATAAAGGTAACGTAATGACGCTTTATCAAATACTTTAAGTGACCATTCAATAAAAGTTTTATTCTCGTTCTCTTTAGGTGCTGTACGAGAGAAAACAAACTTGAAGAGTAACTCATGTAAAATAAGAGTATTTCAGAAAAAAGTGAATTATTATTATCATTATTATTATCATTCCCAAGCTAGGTTATAATCTTAGTTTGAAAAGCAAGATGCTAAAAGCCACTGGGCTTCAACAGGGAAAATAGCCCAGTGAGGAAAGGAAACAAGGATATTAATAGAGTAGAAGTGAAAACTAATCAAAATAAAAAATTTCAAAATCAGTAACATTAAATATCAAACATCACATATAAACAAAAAACTTCAAAAAAACAAGAGGAAAACAAATAAGATGGAACAGCGTGCCCGAGTGTAGCCCCAATCAAGAGAACTCTAACCCAAGACAGTGGAAGACCATGGTACAGAGGCTATGGCACTACCTAAGACTAGAGAACAATGGTTTGATTTTGGAGTGTCCTTATCCTAGAAGTGCTGCTTACCATTACAGAAAGTCTCTCTTCTATTCTTACAAAGAGGAAAGTAGCCACTGAACAATTACATTGCAGTAGTTAAACCGTTGAGCGAAGAAGAATTGTTTATTAATATCAGTGTTATCAGGTATATGAGGACAAAGGAGAATGTGGAAAGAATAGGCCAGACAACTCGAGCCGTAACCAGAGAGCGGGATACAATGTAGTACTCTCTGGCCAGTCAAAGGACCCACTAACTGTCTAGCGATAGTATCTCAATGGGTGGCTGTTGCCCTGGTCAACCTACTATTACTAGCTAAGCTACAACTCTTGTTTGAAAAGGAGGATGCTATAAGCAAAAGGGACCCGGCAAGAAAAAATAGCCCAGTGAGGAACAAATAGGGAAATAAATAATCTCTTAAGGAATAAATTGAGGAAATAAATAAAGTACAATTAAAGTAATGAATAATTAAAATAGCCTATTTTAAAAACAGTAACAACATTAAAAAATAGATCACTCATATACAAACTATAGAAAAGGACTTATGTCAGCCTGTTCAACATAAAAAAAATCACTGCAAGTTATAACTTTTGAAGTTCCTCCGATTGAACTACTTGATTAGGAAGATCCTTCCACAACTGGGCATTTCTAGAATATAACTTCCAGGATACTGTGTAGTATTGAGTCTTATATCGACATTGTTGTACACGTAATGCATTATTTTACGGAGAAAAACGTATCTCTACATAAAACAAACAAAACTTGACACAATGGTATGCAAAAGAGAGAGAGAGAGAGAGAGAGAGAGAGAGAGAGAGAGAGAGAGAGAGAGAGAGAGAGAGAGAGAGATGCAAGTGTATTTGATGTCCTTCTTCATACTCTGCAGTCCACGTGGCATCAAGGTCAGTAAAACGGAACAAGATCTCACGAGGCAATTTCAAGTTTTAAGACAATAGGCAATGCAAGTCAGTGGGGGAGGGGGGTTTGAGGGTGGCTCGAAGATGTTAAGGTGCCTTAGGACGAGTTTAGGTAGTAAACGGTTGTCAAGAGCTCATCCAGATATACTTAAATGGTCTAATCAAGGTCCTTTAAATATAATCGGAGAGGAAGCCTCATCAGTAAGCGAAAATACGTTCCCACTGAGCATGGCGTCACGCTATATGCAGTAACACGATACAAGGATACCTTTCCAAAAATACTTTTTATGGTATAAATATTTTTATTTTATTGTCCTCAATTACAGATTTACCTTATGGCAGACCATACATCAAAGTTTCATAATAATTAAGCAATTTTCAGAGACGGTGGCAGAGGTTTGTTTGACCTGACTAGAGGTAATATTACTTGATCTCTGACCCGTTTATTAACTTCCAGCAGCCATGCATTCCGTTTGTGCTAGATAAAATACCATTAATACGAGTATTCGATATTTCAGTTTCCCAAAAGAAGAAAGAACAAAGAAAGAATAGATGCATGCAAGTTAACTTCCAGAAAATGTTAACCGGAAGCGTGCTCTTATTTCTTCAATCCATTTTAAAGCAGAGGACTATGTTGATAACCTGAAGAACCAACTCCTGGGAATTGAAAACTCCCAAAAAATCAACATGCACTGAAGGAAGAGGCTGTGCCAAACCCTTTCTTTACCTAATGGTAAGTTACAAGTTGAGCAATTTGCAAAATACCTGCATGATACATTTCTTCCCTTCGACTCTATTTTTCAAGAATATTTTACCGCTTTATCTAATTAACACTACCTCTGATTATATCAGAACAGAACCAGTTTGGATATACAGCATATTTGTGATTAAAAGGTTTCAGGAAATGTTGTTTTGCTTTGAATTTTTCTAATCTATATCATTCGAGAATATTGTCTGATATATGTTACTATTGTGATATACTGGGTGTTTATTAATCACGCCAATTATATGCATATAATTGGTGTGAAAAAAAAAAAAAACGAATAAATATGCTACAACTGTAATATACGACAAACGATATTCCAAAATAATACGTATTAAAAAATTCAAGTCAAAACAACCTATTTCCAGAAACCCTTTAATCACCAATATACTGTATATCCATAAAGGGTACCTGACACTTGCACGCATTCGTGGCACGCACTGGCACGCATTGATGCGCGAACTCGCGTGAACGAGCCGTGAAAATGTCGTGAACAGTGCGGGAACTCGCGTGCCAGAGCGTACCAATGCGTGCCATGCGTGCCCAGAACTTTGAAATGTTTAAAGTTTGTGGCACGCATTGGCACGCACTAAATGGCCGTGAAATAGTCGTGAACGATGCGCCAACTGGAGTGAACTGGAGTGAACAGTGCGGGAACTGGCGTGAACTGGAGTGAACGATGCGGGAACTGGCGTGAACTTTATAATGAAGAGAAACAAAAAGGAAACGAAAAAATTAATGAAAAGGAAAGAAAGATAAACCTAATAAATTTTTATATTTGCTGTTTTAATGTGAAAAAAAAATTATATCTTATTTCAAACTATTTCTATAACTTTATAATGAAGAGAAACAAAAAGGAAACGAAAAAATTAATGAAAAAGAAAGAAAAATAAACCTAATAAATTTTTATATTTGCTGTTTTAATGTGAAAAAAAAAATATATCTTATTTCAAACTATTTCTATAACTTTATAATGAAGAGAAACAAAAAGGAAACGACAAAAATTAATGAAAAGGAAAGAAAAATAAACCTAATTAATTTTTATATTTGCTGTTTTAATGTGAAAAAAAATTATATCTTATTTTAAACTATTTCTATAACTTTATAATGAAGAGAAACAAAAAGGAAACGAAAAAAATTAATGAAAAGGAAAGAAAAATAAACCTAATTAATTTTTATATTTTCTGTTTTAATGTGAAAAAAAAAATTATATCTTATTTCAAACTATTTCTATAACTTTATAATGAAGAGAAACAAAAAGGAAACGAAAAAATTAATGAAAAGGAAAGAAAAATAAACCTAATAATTGTTTATATTTGCTGTTTGAATGTAAAAATAAAATGATGTCTTATTTCATGCACACACTTATTTTCCTCTATTACCAATCAAGACCCAAAAGTTTTGTTTTAAATAAAAATGAACTGAAAAATAAACCCAAGAAATTTTTAAGTTTGCTGTTTGAATGTAAAAATAAAATGAGGTTTTATTTCATCAACATACTTATTCTTCTTTATTACCTTAAAATGAAGAGCAAAAAAAAATTTTTCTGTTTGCTGTTTTAATGTAAAAATAAAATGATTTCTTATTTCAACACACTTTTTTCTCTATTACCTTAAAATCAACAGCCTAAAAACTTTTCATGTTTGCTGCTTTTAATGTTAAAATAAAATGCTTTCTTAATACTTGTACATATTTTATGTCTGCTTTTTATATGTAAATCAAATGCTTTCTTATTGAAACAAAAATAAAGGGCAACATAAAATACAAACGAAAAAGATACGTTTCTTCTCCTCAATGCAATGGTGTCTCTGACAGAAAGCATTGTTGTCTCTTCCGAAGCCAATCCAAGAATGTCCTCGCGTTGGAGAAGCCCCGTTTTTATATGGAGTGGCCAATTCGTGAACTGGCGTGAACGATGCGGAAACGATGCGGAATGATGAGCGAACTCGCGTGAACGTGTCGTGAACTTCTCGTGAACTACGCGTGCCAATTCGTGCCATCGCGTGAACGTCGCGCGAACTGGAGTGAACTGGTCGTGAACAGTGCGGGAAAAACACCAGTGCGTGCCAGTGCGTGGCAAAAATGCGCGCAAGTGTCAGGTAGGCTTAAGTGTTCTGTTCTGGTATAATCGGGGTAGAAAATGTTTAAGGTAACATATTGCTAGTATACACAATCTCTCTCTCTCTCTCTCTCTCTCTCTCTCTCTCTCTCTCTCTCTCCTTGTATCTTGAGTCTAAGCAAATCATTAAACTCTAAATACAAATACTGTAATAACATATGTACACCCAGCAACAAAACAGGTGTTGCCACGCCAGACCTGACTTGGAGAGATCATGCCCTGAAAAGTGACCGACGTTTAACAACCAAGACATCGTTTGATAGTTCAAATGTGAGAGGTAGAGAAATTAGCAATAGCACTCAAAGAAATGCAATGATTAATGTGTGTATATATATATATATATATATATATATATATATATATATATATATATATATATGTATCTATATATATATTTTTTTTTGGATAAATAGCCCAGGACTTTTAGGGTTTTGAGTGGAAATAATTAGATAAAAGCTGAAACTTTGCAGAAGTATAGACAATTGTGACCTGAACAACATATAAAAAGTCCCACTGTCTCCCGCGCTTGCGTTAGCCGCCATATTGGAAAATGGCCGCCTAATTGGAATTTCCTTAAAATTGAAATATCTCAAAAAATATTACTTTTATCAAAAACCACCATTCAATAAAAGTTGTTTAGAATTGGTTTTAATATAGGAATCAATGTGTTACTTTACAAAAATAAGTAAATTTATGTGCAGGAAAAATAAAAATATTGAAATTTCATTCATAATTTTATTTTCAACAACATTTTCCTTGGAAATGGTGGACTGCATGTCAAAATGCTTCGAAACAAATGTTGTAGAACAAACATTTTTCTTTTAAAAGATATATACAAGTCTATGTCTATTTTGAAAACTAAAGAAGTTACAAGACATAAACGAAGAGAAACGCTAGACCATAACCGCACCCTTGATAGGTTGGGAACGTTCCACAGCATGGGTGGTGTGAAATGTGTAACGCCTGCCAGTGCAGTATTAACCAGTACTGCAGTTCAGAGAATGATGGATGTAAGTAGTTCAATTAATGCTGGGGGAACAATTCCAATAAAGACATATAGATAACCTACAAACATGTCAGGTAAGCAAAATATAATAGCAAAGGCATCTATCTCATCCGATACATATCAACCAGTAACTGTAAAACATGCTCGGCAATTAGATACCTTATGGGTATGTGGAAGCTACTTGAGTACAAGTAAAATACCAGGCTGGAATGGCTACATGCAAGCAGCAATGAGAGATGGTCATTTTGAAACTAATATACTTGCACTTCTCTTCATCAACTTGAACCCAGGGAATCTATCAACTATATACACAACACTTTTACATGGTGTTGAGGGCACTAAGTCCCAGAATTAAACTCACTGTGTAGTAACTTTTGACCAACCCCTCTATATGAAAGCAGTTGAAATAGTTGGTGCAGTTGGCGAAGAAAGCCCATTGTCAAAAGTAGTTGTGCGTTTGGGTGGGTTCCATCTTCTCATGTCCTTCATGGGAGCAATAGGCCCCGTCATGCGTGGAAGTGGACTGGAAGAATTGTGGGTCACAATATATTCAGAAATTTCTGTAAGACACATGCTTTCTGGACACACATATTACCGTGCCCTTCGAGCTCACTTTCTTACACAGGCTGCTCTTACAAGAATTCTTCTAGATGATGTCCATATGAATGATGAAGAATGTAGTGTAATCCTGCAGATATTCCACTCCTTCTTGACCCATGAAGTTGATGTTGAAGACGTACTAAATAATGAAATCTTAACAGACATTAATACTAAGCTGAAAAATAACATCAATCAAAAGGAGGACTTGAGTCGCACAGCAAGACTTTGGTTGCAATATCATGAGCAAGTATCCCTAATTAAGCTCTTTCTGAGAGCTGAACGCACAGGACAGTGGGATTTGCACCTGTATTGTGTACGAGAGATGCTTCCATATTTCCATGTTGCGGGCATCTACATATGCCAAAGCTGCACAGATCTATGTACAGCAAATGCATGAACTTTCCAATACAATGGCAAAGAAGGAATATGAGAAATTTACAATTGATGGATTCTTCACGGTGCGTCGCAGTAATCGTTATTGGTCAGGGACATGGAGTGATATGATAATTGAGCAGTATCTGATGAAGGGATTTAAATCTTCTGGGGGACTTACACATGGCAGGGGTATTACCGAGAGCACTTTAGCCCAGTGGATAAAAGCAATGCCAGCAAGTACACAAGTTTGTGATGTTGTGGAGAAATTTACTGGTGTTTCATCTGCAACAACTGAACAGCATGTTGAATAGAGAGAATCACGCCAGTTTCATGATATGAAGCACTTGCAAATATTGCAGAACTGGCTACGATCTCACTCTCCATTTCAAGAAACTTTTAGTGGGTTGGTATCCTTGGGAACAGGAATAATTGCTGATGATTTAGAGAACTGTGACACAGCAAAATCAATTTGCTTAAAAGAAATGCATGATATGGATGGCAAGAAGTTCTCAACTATTCACTTAAAAAGAAAGAACGCAGTACGGTCAATACCAGTCATGAGGAATGGACTGAAAGTTCGTGAGGATGTTGTTGCAGTGAACTCTCAACAGCAGAATAATATGTGTTATGAAAAATGATGACCAACTTACTAATCATAAGACTTATGAATGGGCCCCTAAACCTCCTTCACTCTTTGACGATATCTCAATGAGAAAAGGGCACAAAGCAGCCTTAGTGACTAAATTGGAATCATATGGACCTTAGGAAGGGTTAGTTTCAGATGAATACCAGTATGTTGTGGATGGTGGTCATCTACTTCATAAAGTTGTGTGGCCAAGGCCAGCTATGTATCGGGATATTTTTCAAGCCTACGCAGGTTATTTAATCAATCATCATGGCTAAAATGCAACAGTTGTTTTTGATGGCTACCCAGTGACACCAACAACCTAATCTCAAGAGCAAAATCGTAGGGCATCCAAGCATTGTTCTATAGAAGTTGAAGTCAATGAGGAATGTTACTCAACATTACCGCTAGCAGATTTCCTGTGTAATAAGCGTAACAAGACACTGCTGATCAGTAAACTGAAGGACCACATGCAGCGTGCTGGCATTACAGTTATAGTTGCCAAGGAAGATGCAGATATGTCTATTGTTTAAACTTCTTGGTCATTAGAAAATAGTGGACATATTGTAGCAGTGGTGGGTGACGACACAGACTTACTAGTACTTCTAGTATCCCTTTCTAAATCATCCACAAAAATACAATTTATTAAACCTGGTTAAGTACACAACCCCAACAATATCTATGATATTAGGAAACATATCTAACCTGGGACATCTTCGTCAACATCTGTTCCTCCACGCTGTTACAGGCTGTGACAAATCAGCTTTATATGGGAAGGGAAAGAAAAAGTCCTTTGATATTTTGAAGAAGAGCCAAGACATATGCAATACAGTGTCTGTATTTGATAACCGAGAAGCATCTAAAGATGAAGTGGCCAAAGCTGGCGAAGCTTTCCTCCTTTCTATGTACGGAGCGGAGAAATTTTAAACATTGGACAGGTATCCTTTGCATGCATATAAGAGAACAGTTGCAAAGATATCACTTAAATCTGAGTTTCCGTTATCAACATTGCCACCAACAAGTGATGCAGCTCGCTTGCACTCGTTTAGGGTGTTCTACCGAGTACAGCATTGGCATGGTAACCATCTCTCTCCAGTCGAATGGGGATGGGAGAGTTCCAAAAATGGGCTGAAACCCATCCCTTCAATGAAACCTCCAGCTCCAGATGACTTGTTACATTTAGTCAGCTGTAACTGTCGCAAAGGATGCCGCCATCAATGTGAATGTCGTAGGGCTGGTTTATCATGCTCATCCATCTGTGGACAGTGTCGTGGTGTTGGATGTGAAAATTCACTACCATTTGAGGAGGATGTTGAAGACGACGCCCATGAGATGAAAGAAAACTTAACATCAAGAATGTTTGAGCTCTAAGTGTGTTCTATTCAGATATAGTTCAATCCATATTTACTTTAAAGAGAAACCCATATGACATACTTGTCCCAAAATTACTTTATGCAAACCTGCTGTTATATTTTTATGTGTTTGAGAGCTTACATTTTTATTAATGAACAATCTCTCAGTTGAAATATTTTCTTTCGTATTTATTGTTATTGCATATGTAAGTATAAACAAAGTGTATATATTATTAATCCTACACAAGGTATTTGTCTGAAACCTCATTAATATATCAGGCATCCTTCTCTATTCTAAAAAAAAAAAAAAAAAAGGCACGAGATCCTTTCACTGCTATTGTAAATGTCACTATTAAGAAATGAATAATGATGCCTATCAAAACATTGTCCAATGATTTATCTGAATGATTGCAAATCAACACTTCTTAATTAAAAAAAAAAAAATTTGATTCTGTACGTGAAAATTTGACATTTCAGTTTTCTATATATTTTCCTCCATAACTTTTTTTATTTACGAATATAAGTATAAACTTGTATATAAGTTTCAAAAGAAGAAAGTTTGTTCTATAACTTTTGTTTAGAAGCATTTTGTCATATAGGACACCAGTTCTGTGGAAATTGTCTTTGAAAATAAATTCATTACTTTAATTTCAATATTTTTTTATTTTTTTCATATAGATTTTCTCTTTTTTTTAATTAATCTAGTGAGTACTATAAAACAATCAATTCTGAACAACTTTTATTGAGTGGTGTTTTTGATAAAATAGATATTTTTCGAGATATTTGAATTTTAAGGAAATCCAATATGGCGGCCATTTTCCATAATGGCGGCTAACGCAAGCGTGGGAGACAATGGAACTTTTAATATGTTGTTCAGGTCACAATTCTCTATACCTGTGCAAAGTGTCGGCTTTTATCTAATTATTTCCCAAAACTCCCCAATTTTGACCTATCGTTCCTGGGCTAAAAGAGGTCTTAACTCTTATTCCTGTAAGAAATGGAATCGTTTTCGATAATAGTGATGGAAAAGTATAATCACACTGATATATTTTAATTCCTTGATACATTTCTCTATGGAATATCCTTAAATACTGTGGGAACTGACTATTCCAATTAATATACGTCAGAATGATATGCCCTTCGTTTGCATTATCCTAGTAGCTGCTCTCTCTCTCTCTCTCTCTCTCTCTCTCTCTCTCTCTCTCTCTCTCTCTCTCTCTCTCTCTCTCTCTCTCTCTCGTTCAAGAATAAGTTAGATAAGATCATAAGAGCTCTCTAAATTGCTCTACCAAAGAGCAAATGAAGTCTCTGCGGATGGACTAAAAAGTCTTTGAGACATCAAAATTCTTGTAACACACACTCTCTCTCTCTCTCTCTCTCTCTCTCTCTCTCTCTCTCTCTCTCTCTCTCTCTCTCTCTCTCTTCTACTACTACTACTACTACCTATATCCAATAGTTACATAAGGACACACTTTTTCATGTTACTTGGATGTGCCCAAGGATCAAACAAAACCGATGACTACTTTCCAAGCTTGCGTTGGATTTGCATTTTTCTTTTTTTTTTTGGAGGGGGGAAATCCCAAGTTCCAAAGATGTTCAGTAACTACCTAAAATCACAAGCAAACCTAAACCGCGTGTGATATTGGTTGATTTTCAGGCGGTACCTGGTCACGTGGTTCACTTCTTTTTTTTTCTATCAAATCACGGTTTGGTTATGGATGGTTTGTTACTTCACTGAAAAGCATCAGAAATTTGGAGCCTTACTAAAGGCCTTACAACATAAGTTGATTATAACTTAAAAGAGCTATAGAAAGAATGATAAGAATAACAACAAGAGACATAAATAGGGCAACATGGATACCAGAGCAAACTAAAGTAGAAGATATTCTAACATGTAAGAAAAAGGAATGAACATAGGCAGGACATATAATGAGAATGTCACGCAATAGATGGACATTAAGAATTGCAGAATGTGTCCCTAGAGATTGTAAAAGAAGTAGAGGAAGGAAGAGAAGACGAACTTATAAGGTGGCATGTCTGGGGTCTTTGTTCTATAGTGGACCGACCAGTCACGGTTGATGACACACACAAATGTGTATATATATATATATATATATATATATATATATATATATATATATATATATATATATATATATATATATATACACATATACATATATATACATATATATGCATATATATATATATATATATATATATATATAAATATGTATATATATAAATTATATATATATATATATATACGTATATGTATATAAATATATATACATATGAATATGTCTATATATAAATATGTATATACATATTCCCTTTTATTGAATCGTAACAGCGGGAAGGAACCAATGTCTTATTTCATTTCATGACCGCTCTTAGCGATCAGTGGTTCTCAACTTTTTTTTTTAATGTATTTTCCTTTTTTCAAATCAGCATAAAATTCTTGCACCCCTAAAGTGTTGAAATACAAGAGAAAAAACGCGTATATGCTATGATATAGTGAATCTGATGTGTATTAAATGAAAAAAGTTCCTTCTAGGAAAAATGCTATATTACTGTTTTCACAGGAAAAAAATAAACCTGCAAATAAAACGAAATATTTTTGTTCTAATTATTCATATTCCTGTGTTTAAGAAACATCGATCGAAGTCAATCATAACTTTGTTGATACCATTGTCAAGAATTGTGGCATTAAGTCCATCTGCTATTTAGGTTTGTTTTCGGTCCATCTGCTATTTAGGTTTGTTTTCGGTCCATCTGCTATTTAGGTTTGTTTTCGGTTCAGCTTGTAAAGATTAAAGCTATTTGTAAGTCATATATGACTCGTCACATTCCGACAAGGAATAGTTTTGCAATAATACTGTAAACTTGCAGGAGAAACCTATATATACGCGAAAGAAATAAGTCAATAATTTTGATCTTACACTTTTCTTGCATGTTTGTAAGGCCGGCAACCATAAAATTTGTTGGTTATCGATTCTTTGGACAATTAGTATATCTAAAACCAGCCCAAGCCACATCTTTAGCCCGGATGTTTTTATTAGTCATCATGGCTACAAATTAGCAATTGTAATATTTAATTATTCTAGACTGAAAAGACACTATGGGATATCCTAATCTAGTATAGGATTTGCATATATGTCAAAACTTAGCTGAGTTACCAGCAATAGTTTTTTAAACATCGCCATCATTTCAATTGGATGCATTTTATGCCATATTGCATGTAAAAAATAATAAATGAATAACAATTTGACTTATTTCATGGAATCATTGACATTAATTGTTATCAATAAGGGTATTACCATCATCATCATCATCATCATCTTATCATCTTCATCACTTCACAAATGTTGATAAACAAACCTCGTAAAGCCATATGTTAAGGTCACTCAATTACCACCTCTCCACCATGATCTTTAACCACCACCTGATTATATCCTAACTCTATCCCCACATGTTCGAGGTTTAAAGGTCTCGTAGTTATGATAAGTTCCTTATGGTGGAAGTTTTTAGGAAAATTAAAAAACAAAATACTAAGACGAAAATATTTCATACATTTACTCTCCAGGTGTTTACAATAATTTCATAATAACAAATAGCGAAGTAAATATGCTAAAGACCGATTGAACAGATATCGAGAGTAATGGATTTATTGAAGAGCTTACCGGGGAACACTTTTAAGGTGTTGGACATCAGGACATGAACATCAAATATCATAAAAATAAGAATACTCAATGCTAAAGAAATATTTCCTTTTGCCTTGGGAAGGGTGAAGACAGCTAGACTAGGACCTATGAGCATTGAGCAATCGTCACCAGTGAGCGACTTGCCCAGATAATTTGATTGATTGATTGATCGATTGATTAGGAGTTTTCTGGTATCCTGACCTCTAAGGTTATTGACGCCGAATCAGATAATATGAGTAAACAATGTGTCAATAGTATAATTTTTATACCCTACATCCTATATACCATACCATCACTATAATAATACACCATTGAACACTTTCATTGCCTGTCATTGCATATATTTTATTTTCACCAATCACTTCTGAAACAATATTAATCATGTTGACTGATGATACAATTTAAATCTCCAACCTTAAACTAATATAATTGATAGAGCAAATAATACTATATTCTCTAAGAGGGCTGGAGTCGAGTAGCCCATGTCAAAAGCTGACCCCAACCACATCGAGCTACATGGCTCATGATCGAAATCAAAGGAAAACACTGAAATCAACAACTAAACCTTTAAACCACATTACCTTAAAAAATTTGAACAAAAGCCATTTATTAATTATTGGTTACCCCAATAGGTGCTATTTGAAATAAGTGTGTATGTATGTGTGTGTGTGTAGAGAGAGAGAGAGAGAGAGAGAGAGAGAGAGAGAGAGAGAGAGAGAGAGAGAGAGAGAGAGAGAATGTATAAATATACGTATTTATAAGATGAATATCTTCTAGAGTTCTAACATTGAGTTGCATTAATTTCTCGTCTTTGAAGTGCTTACATTACTGCAGTAGTTTTGACAGAATCAACAGCTTTCTCATAGTCTATAAATGCCATACATGGTGGCTAGTCATACTCGGTTGATTTTTCCATTAACTGGTTAATTACATGGATATGGTCAGTTGTTGAACACACGCTTCTAAAGCCTGCCTGCTCTCTTGGTTAAGGCTCAATCTTTCTATTAGTTGAAAATCTTTACGATATCTATACGGAAACTACATAGAGATAGTGAAAAAAATCTGATTGAGAAACGATTTAGAAAGGGTGACCCCTTCTCTCCTAAATAATTCACAGCATGCATAGAAGTCTTTTAGAATTTAGATTGGGAAAATATAAGAATTAACATAAATTGGAAATACTTTAGCAACTTAGGATATGCAGATGACATAGTTCTATTAGTAAATCATGGGAGGAATTGCAAAAGATAATAGAAGATTTGAATAGAGAAAGCAGAAATGTAGGACTGAAAATAAATGAGTAAAACTAAGATAATGTTCAAAGAAAATGCAGAGACAACCTATAAGGGTTACGGACGAACCTCTAGAGATTTCTAATGAATAAATGTAGTTAGGACAGATAACACTTTAACATAAAGGTTATGATGGTGAAAATTTGATCAAATTTTTACCATAAAGGTTATGATGGTGAAGATTTTATCAAATTTTCACACACCCCCCCCCCCCAACCTTTATATTAAAGTATAGTTCCTAAAGTCAATGTAGTCCTGAAGAAGGGTCGCGAAGTGATCCGAAACACATGTCAATACCAAACAATAAATGGAGAAAAGTAAATTTATTTCTGCTGTTATCCTGAAAACTATCTGCAAGAAGGTCTGTTCGAGGAGAAGCTGTCTTCGATTTTGGACGCCGATGAGACGTTGTGTATTCATTATATATGTATTTATGCATATATATATATATATATATATATATATATATATATATATATATATATATATATATATATAATGTCTTTTGTCTAAAAAGGAATGTATTTAATCAGATGGTCTTAACAGTACTAACTTAAGCATAAAAAATTTGGAGCCTTACTAAAGGCCTTACAACATAACTTGATTATAACTTAAAAGAGCTATTGAAACAATGATAAGAATAACAACAAGAGACATAAATAGGGCAACATGGATATCAGAGCAAACTAAAGTAGAAGATATTCTAACATGTAAGAAAAAGGAATGAACATAGGCAGGACATATAATGAGAATGTCACGCAATAGATGGACATTAAGAATTGCAGAATGTGTCCCTAGAGATTGTAAAAGCAGTAGAGGAAGGAAGAGAAGACGAACTTATAAAGTGGCATATCTAGGGTCTTTGTTCTATAGTGGACCGGCCAGTCACGGCTGATGACACACACAAACGTGTGTGTGTGTATATATATATATATATATATATATATATATATATATATATATATATACATATATATACATATATATACATACAATATAAATATATATATACATGTATATATATATATACATATATATATATATATATATATATATATATATATATAAATATGTATGTATATATATAAATATAAATATATATATATATATATGTAAATATGTATATACATATATATGTATATATAAATAAGTATATACATATATATGTATATATATAAATATATAAATATATATATCTATATATACATATATATGTATATACATATTTATATATACATATATATATATATATAAAATACATATATACATATATATGTATATACATATTTATATATTTATATATATACATATATGTATACATGTATTTATATTATATAAATATTATACATATATACATATATATATACACACGTTTAACTGGGTTATATACATATACATTTAACTGGGCTCCAGAAGGCACTAGAAGAGTTGGCAGACCCAGATCTACATGGCTGACGACTATGAAGCGTGAAGTAGATGATGAATGGAGATGTATTGAATTAAAAGCTCAAGATAGGGACGACTAATGAAATCTAACCGAGACCCTTTGCGTCAATAGGGATAGGAGGAGATGATATATATATATATATATATATATATATATATATATATATATATATAAGTGTGTGTGTGTGTGAATATATAAAATATTAGTAGAAACATAACATACACATTGTAACATCCATCGCCTTCGAAAAAAAAAATCATGTGAATATTACATCAAACTTGAAAAAATAAGTTGTAGCCTTCGGTTATTTCAATGAGGTTTGCTGAAAACTTCAATTACCCTTCGCCCGAGTTCGATCACCGAGTGCGCTGCAAGCGTTACTTAATAATGAAAGTAAAAAAAAAAATATATAGTATTAATCATCTTTTCATCTTCCAATTCAGTCTCTTAACTTTTCCTTCAAATTGCAAATCCGAGCGTTGAAAGACTTCAGAACTTTCACTCAAATCCATAAATCAAATCATGTAGTTTATTATTATTATTATTATTACTATTATAATTATCATTATCATTATTATCATTGTCATTATCATTATTATTATCATTAATATTATTATCATTATGATGATGATGATGATGATGATGATGATGAGTTACTAGGGTTTATTGAAATGAAAGAGTTTTTTCAAGAGTCCTAGACGGCTTCGGAAGAAAATCTTCACGTCTCTCCGAATGGCTTCAGAAGAAATGGCCATAGACTTAGCATGGAGTTCTGAATGACCCTAGAACAGAATCTCCGAACTGCTTCGGAAGAAAACTTTCCCGCATTTCCAAATGCCTTCAGAAGAAACAGCCGTAGACTTAGCATGGACTTCTGAATGACTCCAGAACAGATTCTTCCGGGAGCTCCCTGAATGGCACCTGAAGAAAATTTTCCGGGATCTTCAAAAGGCTTTAAAAGACACAGCCGTAAACTCAGCATGGAGTTCTGGATGACTCCAGAGCAGAATCTTCCCAGAGCAGTTCTGAACGGCTTCGCCACGAGCTTCGAATGACTTCAGAAGACCCGATCTCTTTTTTTTTTTTTTTTTAACTAAGCATGCAACGCAGTGAACATTGTTAATGGCTATTTTTGGAACAGGGAGCTGACTGAGAATAGGGTATCACAACTACAGAATCAACAGGAGGCTCTTCGGTTGCTGCATAAGTTGTCGAGCTTTGAAGAACATAATATACGCGCCTTGAATGATCCTTTGCTTGGGCTTTTGCAATGATGACCCATAATTGGAGACTACTGGAACTAAGGAAATAAGGACGGAGACAGAATGGTTCAACTGAACGGTGAGCGACGTGTGATTCTTCAACAGGATAGCCCCAAAATTCGACATTGAAAAAAGGACATATCCAGATCGTATTGGTAAATATATTGTGTTGCTCGTCATTTACTTTAGTGTGATGACGTATGCGGAGAAAGTTTATAGCATTCCTGTCTTTACCCAACGCCCTGATGGACAAAGACATGGATGCCATCAATTTCTCTGAGGAATCTGACGAGCTAAGGACACAGCACTGAAATCTCTCTTGAAATCTAGAAGGAAACTGACGAACTAGGAAAGAATATGATGAAATCTCGAAAGAAATTGACGAACTAAGGAAACTGGAAGATGAAATATCAAAGGAAACCGATAAACTAAAGATCTTGAAAAACTAGAACACACAGAAGAGAACAGCAACGAAGAGCAATTGAACAAAGACGTAAAATAGTCTTTAATGCTAGAGGTAAGTCACCTTGAAATAAAGGTAAAAAGGGCACTAATACGAGAAATAAGGCACCTCTAAATAGAGGTAAAAACCCATTAATGCTAGAAATAAGGAACCTCAAAATAGAGGTAAAAACCCATTAATGCTAGAAATAAGGCACATGAAAATAGAAGTAAAAAACCCATTAATGCTAGAAATAAGGCACCTCAAAATAGAGGTAAAAACTCATTAATGCTAGACATACAGCAGCTCAAAATAGAGGTAAAAAAAACCCATTAATACTAGAAATGAGGCACCTCAAAATAGAGGTGAAAAACCCCTTAATGCTAGAAATAAGTCAGCTCAAAATAGTGGTAAAAAAGGCCCTAATACTATAAATAAGGCACCTAAAAATAGAGGTCAAAGACCCTCTATTGCTACAAGTAATGGACCTCAAAATCGAGGTCAAAAAGCCCTTAATGCTATAAATGAGGCACCTAAAAATAGAGGTCAAAGAGCCTCTATGGCTAAAAGTAATGCACCTTAAAATCGAGGTCAAAAAGCCCTTAATGCTATAAATAAGGCACCTAAAAACAGAGGTCAAAGAGCCTCTATGGCTAAAAGTAATGCACCTCAAAATCGAGGTCAAAAAGCCCTTAATGCTATAAATAAGGCACCTAAAAATAGAGATCAAAGAGCCTCTATGGCTAAAAGTAATGCACCTCAAAATCGAGGTAAAAAAGCCGCTTATGCTATATATAAGGCTCCCAGAAATAGAGGTCAAAAAACTAATAATGCTATAAATAAGGCACATAAAAAGAGGTAAAAAAGCTTTAATGCTAGAAGAAATGCACCTCAAAATCGAGGTCAAAAAGTTCCTAATGCTATAAATAAGGCACCTAAAAAGAGGTAAAAAAGCCGCTAACGCTACAAGTAATGCACCACAAAATCGTGGTCAAAAAGCATCTAAAACTATAAATAAGGCACCTAAATATAGAGGTCACAGAGCCTCTAATGCTAGAGGTAATGCACCTCAATATCGAGGTCAAAAAGCATCTAAAGCTATAAATAAGGCACCTAAATATAGAGGTCACAGAGCCTCTAATGCTAGAGGTAATGCACCTCAAAATCGAGGTCAAAAAGCATCTAAAGCTATAAATAAGGCACCTAAATATAGAGGTCAAAGAGCCTCTAATGCTAGAGGTAGCACCTCAAAATCGAGGTCAAAAAGCATCTAAAGCTATAAATAAGGCACCTAAATATAGAGGTCAAAGAGCCTCTAATGCTACAAGTAATGTACCTCAAAATCGAGGAACAAAATCCCCTAATGCTATAAGTAAGGCACCAAAAAAAGAGGTCAAACAGCCTCGAATGCTAGAAGTAATGCACCTCAAAATTGAGGTAAAAAAGACCCTAATGCTATATATAAGGCTCATAGAAATAGGCAAAAAGCTCCTAATGCTATAAATAAGGCACCTAAAAAGGTCAAAAAGACACTAATGCTTAAGAAATGCACCTCAAAATCGAGGTCAAAAAGCATCTAAAGCTATAAATAAGGCACCTAAATATAGAGGTCAAAGAGCCTCTAATGCTAGAGGTAGCACCTCAAAATCGAGGTCAAAAAGCATCTAAAGCTATAAATAAGGCACCTAAATATAGAGGTCAAAGAGCCTCTAATGCTAGAGGTAATGCACCTCAAAATCGAGGTCAAAAAGCATCTAAAGCTATAAGTAAGGCACCTAAAAATAGAGGTCAAAGAGCCTCTAATGCTACAAGTAATGTACCTCAAAATCGAGGAACAAAATCCCCTAATGCTATAAGTAAGGCACCAAAAAAAGAGAGGTCAAACAGCCTCGAATGCTAGAAGTAATGCACCTCAAAATTGAGGTCAAAAAGACCCTAATGCTATATATAAGGCTCCTAGAAATAGAGGTCAAAAAGCTCCTAATGCTATAAATAAGGCACCTAAAAAAGGTCAAGACACTAATGCTTAAGAAATGCACCTCAAAATCGAGGTCAAATAGCTCCTAATGTTATAAATAAGGCACCTGAAGCCTCTAATGCAAGAAGTAATGCACCTCAAAATCGAGGTCAAAAAGCCCCTAATGCTATATATAAGGCTCCTAAAAATAGAGGTCAAAGAACCTCTAATGCTTGAAGTAATGCACCTCAAAATCGAGGTCATAAAGCCTCTAAAGCTATAAATAAGGCACCTAAATATGGAGGTCAAAGAGCCTCTAATGCTATAAGTAAGGCTCCTCAAAATCGAGGTCAAAAAGCCCCTAATGCTATATATAAGGTACCTAAGAATAGTTGGTAAAAAAAGCCCCCAATGCTAGAAGTAATGCACCTCAAAATCGAGGTAAAAAATCCCCTAATGTTAGAGATAAGACACCTCAAAATGGAGGTAAAAAAGCTCCTAATGCTAGAGATAAGACACCTCAAAATAGAGGTAAAAAGTCAGCGAATGCTAGAGATAAGGCGCCTCAAAATAGAAGTAAAAAATCCCTTAATGTTTGAGATAGGACACCTCAAAATAGAGGTCAAAAAGTTCCTAATGCTAGAGATAAGACACCTCAAAATAGCGGTAAAAAGTCAGCGAATACTAGAGATAAGGCGCCTCAAAATAGAAGTAAAAAATCCCCTAATGTTAGAGATAAGACACCTTAAAATGGAGGTCAAAAAGCTCCTAATGCTAGAGATAAGACAACTCAAAATAGAGGTAAAAAGTCAGAGAATGCTAGAGATAAGGCGCCTCAAAATAGAAGTAAAAAAATCCCCTAATGTTTGAGATAAGACACCTCAAAATAGAGGTAAAAAAGTCTCTAGTGCTAGAGATAAGGCACTTCAAAATATAGGTCAAAATGCCCCTAATGCTAGAGATAAGGCACCTCAAAATCAGAGGTAAAAAAGCCCCTAATGCTAGAGATAAGGCATCTAAAAATAGAGGTCATCTTCTTTGTCTGCATCTTTTCCCACTTTTATGTGGGGTCGATGTTTCTGGACAGCGTTCTCCATCTACCTCTGTCCCACACTTCATCACCGGTTAATCCCTTTGATCGAAGGTAATAAAGCCCCTAAAGCCAAAGTTAAGGCACTTAAAAACAGAGGTAAAAAAGATCCTATTGACAGAGATAAGGAACCTCAAAATATAAGTAAAAAATCCTCTAATGCTAGAGATAAGGCAACTGGCACCTCAAAATCAGAGGTCAAAAAGCCCCTAATGCTAGAGATAAGGCACCTTAAAATAGAGGTCATAAAGTCCCTAACGCTAGAGATAAGGCACCTCAAAACAGAGGTAAAAAGCCCCTAATGCTAGAGATAAGGCGCATAAAAATAGAGGTAAAGAAGCTCCTATTGTTAGAGATCGGGCACCTAAAAATAAAGAGTAAAAAAGACCCTAATGCTAGAGATAAGGCACCTTAAAATAGAGGTAAAAAAGCCCCTAATGCTAGAGATACGGCACCTAAAAATAAAGGTCATAAAGCCCGTAAATCTAAAGTTAAAACACCTAAAAATAGAGGTAAAAAGCTCCTAATGCTAGAGATAAGGCACCTGAACATAAGAGGTAAAAATCCCCTAATGCTAGAGATAAGGCACCTCAAAATAGGAGGTCAAAAAGCCCCTAATGCTAGAGATAAGGCACCTCGAAATAGAGGTCATAAAGCCCCTAAAGCTAAAGTTAAGGCA
>NC_090752.1:70606642-70621642 GCF_036898095.1 Palaemon carinicauda | reverse complement strand
TAATGATAAAATCTTTTGATGAATTAGTTTCGAAATAATATTAGATTACATTTATTAAAAGAATAAAAAAGTTCTCTCTCTTCCTCGCATTTCTTTGAGCGATATCAATAATTTCCCTCCTTCTGACATTCGAACCATCCTAACGATGTCTCGGTTGTTTAAACGTCGGTCACCTTTCAGGGCAAGATGGGCATGATCTCTCCAAGTCAGGTCTGGCCAGGTGACACCGGTTTTGTTGCTGTGTATACTTTCCCGTATTTTTCGTAGTTATAAGTTTCGGCCAACTGAATGCATTTATATACAAGTACACATTTTTGGCCAGCGGTAGAATCGAAATAAAAGATAATTAAAATTATGACAAGAAATTAGCAAGCAAGATCGATGACTATTGGTATCACTAAAAATATTTATAAAACATTTATAAAAAAGAATTACGTATGTTTTCGAAACTTGTGGATATCTAATTTTACCAAAAGATAATTTTCATAAATTAAATTTTTTTCATTACATGAAATGAATGTCGCAATGAATTTTACACGTGATCAATTTTTTTTATGGAATTAGAAAAAGATTATGTTTGACAGTATGTTAAATCTCTTAAAAAGTTTAAAGGTCACTCATGAATGGCAGAGGCAAAGGATAGAACAATGTCCAAGAGACTGACCATATACTGTACACACATGATCAGCACCCATGCCATCAGGCTAGGATCAGGGAGGGCCAGGCAATGGCTGCTGATGACTCAGCAGGTAGACATACAGCCTCCCGCAAAGAACAGAATAATCCCTGGCTCACAAGGATGGAGAGCTTGCAGACGCTACTTAAAACTATCAAGCTGACAGGGTCTCGAACCCCAGTCCAATAGAATGGCAGGTAGGGCCGTTTCCAATAGGCTACTATAATCGTGACATCTTAATATTTTGTATGAGAAATATAAAACATATATAAAACTGTCTCATGGTCAGCCAATGTAACTCAAAAGGTATACAATTGAAAAAAAAATAATTGCATTACTTTCTTATTTCTATCTAAACTGAACATCGACAAGCCTTGATAGCATTAAACATAAATTTTATACTTTCCGTGGTCCAGCCTGAGGTTAATTTCTCTTACCACTGAGTTACTGTGAAAATCTACAGCTTGAAAGCACACTGGTCCAACCTTTGGAAAAAATATATAACACGCCTGATTTGACAAATGTTTATAGCCTCTCTTATCTTACCGTAATATTTGATGGTTTTAATAAGCTATTATCTTGATAAAAAACTGACCATGAAGGATTTGATCTTAATTGGGAGATGATAACTTATATGAAAATATTAACACAGAGCACAGGGGGGGGGGGGGGATAAAATGCCCCCGGTAAAGCAACTTCGGCATTGACAATAGTGCGATGCTCAAGGAACACTGTAAACATTACCACCCTTCATAGAATGCGGATCTTGTATGAGAGAGAGAGAGAGAGAGAGAGAGAGAGAGAGAGAGAGAGAGAGAGAGAGAGAGAGAGAGAAAGAGAGAGAGAGAGAGGGTATTTCGATAAAAAATCAAAATAGTACTATTACGTTAAGACAAAAACACTTCACGGATTATCCAAAGTTAACCGAATATCAATCAATCAATTTATTCAATGCATGGTACAGAAAATCTACGAAAACCTAAAATAAACATAAAGGAAAAATACAGAATATGATAACGTTATAATGGTTGGATAGCAAACGGCAAACGTACCAAAACAACAAATATTTGTTGGAAACAAAACGATCCTTCGAGAATGAGTTGTCCTTAAACTGTCCTCTAAGTATCCTTCTTGGTCACCTCTGTCCACATAAAGTCCCTAATTGGTAACTTCATGGCAACAGCTGAATAATGTCAATGTTTACAAGGCTCAGCAAGTATGCACACCGGGCAGTGATAAGCCAAATAGACACCATTGAAGAAGAGAAATTATGTCATGATTTTGAAGGTACTAAAAATAAGGGCAATGCAAGGACACAGTGATAGACGAAATCTCTCTCTCTCTCTCTCTCTCTCTCTCTCTCTCTCTCTCTCTCTCTCTCTCTCTCTCTCTCTCTCTCTCTCACACACAAACTAGTGAGTGATTCTAACATTGTTTTTCGTTAACTGATGAACGTCGTCATGCCAGGATGAACAAACATTCATTATTTTCTTCACCATTTACTCTTCAGAATATACTATATACATTATCATCACGTAATTGAGATTATATTACAAGAACAATAAAGGAATATTTAAGAGAAACTTTATAAAACTATCGAATGGGATATAATAGAATAAAGAAAGTCCCAAATTATTATTTCAAAATTGACGTCGATACAAAAGTACATAATTAATTATATGTCTGACTAATTATGCCATAAGGGGGGAGAGGAGGGCAAGTTACCACAACTCTCAGGTCCCAGTCCAAGTTGAATGGTGCTGGTTGTTGGCAGGATATGCACCAGGATGTTAAAAAATATTTGTCGATAACATGTAGTTTCAGACTTGTGGATAATGTGTTAATCAACTGATAGGAAACAATTGCACCAAATAATAATTGGAAAATCTATAGGCAAAATAGAAATAATAATCCAAGACAGTTTTACAGATATCTTTATAGTTGCGAGGTTTCATTTATTTCCCCTTTAGCACAGTTTCAAACGATCGAAAAGGAAACGCTTAAAACAATCATGTACATTGCATATATTCTGGAAGATCAGATATGATATCAGAAGAATTAAACATTCCAAACAAGAAAATTTTAAGGACTACGTACTTGGCATCTCTAATAAAAGCAATGACTTAATCTTTATAAGGTTCTAAAAGGACACGAGCTGAGTGTCAAATGATGGAAACCACAACTTTTTGGGTCTCCTCCAGGCTCCTTGCAAGATCACACATCCGTGCCCTGAACTGCTTCTAGTATCGTCTCGAAATTACTACTACTACTTCTACTACTACTACTACTAAAAAAAAACCGTCCCCATTTATAATTGTTAGTGAGAACGTACATTTTTTAAACAGTAAAGTCAGCTTGGTCCATTCAAAACACTTGAATAATTTTCATCGTATATTGTGTAGATACTAGTGAGTCAATATAATATTGTTCTGGTAACTTACACATGCACAATTTTCGCAAATAAAAATTAGTCGAATAGCGTTTTCAGTCAAATCTTATTAATAATTATCATTAATAATTTTTAATAACTATTACTAAACTTCTACTGATCACAGACAATTTCTGGATATGCAACTCGAGTAGTAGCTTCCTGAATGGCGCTCATTCCAGGTCTAGAGTATCAGGCACAGCTGAAAAAATTACTAATGAAAGACTTATCTTAACTAACATCAAGTCATGGTACCATAATTTAGGGTGTCGCTCTTTTACTGGATTTCATATTATTCTCTTTGCTTTCCCTTGATAAAGCCCAAGACCCAAAATCATTCAACATTCTACTTATTTTTCTCAAAACTGATCATGTCAAATAATTGTTATAATTGTATACGTGCCCACGAACGATCATTACTTGAAATATTGAATTTCAAACAACGTACGATATTACAGCAAATAAAAACGGAAAAAAATGTATGGGTTGGAATAAATAGTTACTTTTAAATAACACATAAGAATAAATACATTATATGTATATATATATATATATATATATATATATATATATATATATATATATATATATAAATTATTACTCTTATGAGAAGCGAAGATTTAAAATAACTTTACAGTAAAATATTGAATGAAAATGTTCTTCCAAGAACTCTATTAATAATTTAATAATAACTCTCTACAATTAGCGCTAATGTTAAATCAATCGCTATCATTTAAACAAGCGACACAAACTTGTTTTCCTTTTCATTTCTTCTATTCTTTCATCACTGACACCATGTGCTACAATTTTGTTTTTATTTTGGCTTATGCACTAGAATTTTGCATGTCATGCAGCGCACATCACTGGCAAGTCATTACGCAAAGATTGGGTATTACGCGTAAGCAGGTAAAACAGCAGAGTCACAGTAACTATAAAACCCAAAGCAAAAAATCCCTTCATCATGACTAATTCTGCAATGAGCTAATATTGACAAGGCCGCTTGCGATGGATCACTGAGGATGAGTCGCCAGCTATATTAATTTTAAAATGTATTCTGAGAAAATACCAACGATCTTGCCTGATATTTTTAGCAATAAAACCATACTTGAAGTTTTGTAACCATTTTCATGTCTGGTTTGAACACTACGAAAATAAATAACGACTTTGTCAGATCAATGTGATCTTGATGAAACTTTATCCTAATTCCGTTAATCAAATGCTCAATCCGTCACTACCTCCATCTACTAAACTATTCAACACTGACATCCTAGGACCAATCTTTTCAGCGATTTTACACTTTATTCTTTCATTTACTGAATCTGTGAACAATTCTAATCTTTATACATTCAGCATGAATAGAAAACTAAATTGAATACCACAAGAAATTATCTCTCTCTGGCTCAAAAAAATTACTGTATCCTTGGCAGGATTTCACCAGAAAACATATACTTTTTACCAGTAACGATTCATATTTTCCGAAAAAAAAACCATAAAAATCTACATTAATTTTTTTGCAAAATCTTACAAACAAATAAATAATCATCTGTACAGAATTTCTTTGCGAAATCTTACAAACATAAATAATCATCTATACAGAATTCTTTGCGAAATCTTACACACACATAAACAAGCATATAGACATAATTTTTTACGTAATCTTACAAACAAATGAATAAGCATCTACATAGAATTTATTTGCGTAATATTACAAAAAAATAAATAAGCATCTACACAGAATTTTTCGAACAATCTTACAAACAAATGAATAAGCATCTATAAAGAATTAATTGCGCAATCTTACAAACCAACAAATTAGTATCAATACAGAATTTTTTGCGCAATCTTATATACAAATAAATAATGAAGCCAAACTGAAAACCTGACAAAAACAACGGGAAACGCCGATTGAAATCTGGTAACTCAAAGGGTCCATTCTTCACCTGACCATCTTTTACATTTAGATCTTCCCGGACAGTTCCATCATCTTCGTAATACTAGGTAAGCCGGTAACTCTAATAGTCAGGCCTTCTCCATCATGAGGCTCAATACTACACAGTATTCTAGAAGTTTTATTCCAGCTGTGACCAAGTTGTGGAATGATCTTCCTAATCGGGTAGTTGAATCAGTAGAACTTCATAAGTTCAAACTTGCAGCAAATGTTTTTATGTTGAATAGGCTGACATAAGTCTTTTTCTAGTTTATATATAAAATATCTGGTTTAATGTTGTTAATGTTTTTAAAATATTTTATTCTAATTGTTTATCATTTCTTATATCGTTTATTAGTTCCTTTTTTTCCTTTCATCACTGGACTATTTTTCCCTGTTGGAGCCCTTGGGCTTATAGCATCTTGCTTTTCCAATTAGGGTTGTAGATTAGCTAATAATAATAATAATAATAATAATAATAATAATAATAATAATAATAATGATGATGATTAGCATTTTTCACGGCAGGCTATTGTCAGTTTACTGGTTAAATCATATATGAAAATTTAACTTAAATTAACATTAGTATAATTACAGCTGGCACTTTTATTAATGCCTAGTAAAATTAATTCATCTTTTTATAACTAAATTCGTTCGTGATTAAGCTTCGTAGCACCTATTCTCTCCTTTAAAGGTTTAAAGGCCCTTCATGAATGACGGAGGCAAGGGACAGTGACATTGCCCTATCAAGCAGGACAATGCCCTAGAGACTGACCATATATACAAATGATCAGCGCCCAAGGCCCCTCCTCTACCCAAGCTAGGGCCAAGGAGGGCCAGGCAATGGCTACTGATGACTCAGCAGACAGACCTATAGGCCCCCCAAATCCCCCATCCTTAGCTCACAAGGATGGTGAGGTTACAACGATAAAAGAAACTAACGAGTTTGAGCGGGACTCGAACTCCAGTCTGGCGTTCACTAGTCAGGGACGTTACCACATCGGCCACCACATTGCCCATCCCACTGACGTTTACATCGATAAATATTTCATAACTTGCTCTTTGTTTTCGAATTTCTATCCTTGACTTTTAGGGTGCCTAACCCTTATCTATTTTCATGATACCGATTTCTACCTTCTATTTTCAGGATACTGGATTTCTACCTTTAAACTTCTATTTGTTGAATTTTGACCAGAGAAATAACTTAACTTATGGTAATTCGAATTTCGTATTCTGCGCAATTTCATGTTTTCTCCCGACAGCAATTTCACGTAACTCTTTCACTTTAAATTTAGTTTCATATACTTACTTACACGATAAAATAGAGACAGGTTCTAGTTGTCGCTGAAATCAAGTATAATGCACTTCGAGTAAATATACCGACCCTGCATAATTCTCCTATATACTAAATAGGAATTTGGCTACACACACACACATATATATAACGGATTTTGAGCGAAGCGAAAAATCTATTTTTGGGTGAGATGGCCATGTCGTCCTGATGGAAGTTCCTATAGGGTAGCTTCCTAGGGTATATTACAACTACGGCAATATTCCCAGAGAATTTACCTTAAGGTACCAGAATTCTAACTCCTGGAGCGAGTATCCCTCGTGAAAGGGATATCGCGACATATCAGAGGACGTATTCTAGACACGTCACATGGCAATCTACAACCTGGACAGAGATTTCGTCTCGTAGGAGGTGATTGACGAGATACGAATTCGGGAAAGAAAAAGGGGAGCCGCTCCCAAGGCTTCCCTATCCTCCGATTCGTATGCGTGCCTGGCGCCAATCCTGGCGCCATCTGTATTCCTTGTAGCGTACACGAGGTGCTACAGATACTGTATGTAGGGAGGGGTCCTACAGCCCTTTCTTAGAAAGGCAAGGGCGGGTCCATCAGGACGACATGGCCATCTCACCCAAAAATAGATTTTTCGCTTCGCTCAAAATCCGTTTTTTGGGCTCAAGCCATGTCGTCCTGATGGAAGTGTACCAGAGCATTACTGTATCTGTGGATTCTCAGAACGTGCCGTACTCCCCGGAGGTAATTTTATCCCGGTCGACTAGACCAAGAGACCTAAGATGTTACCGTTATACATCTTTTCAACTAACTATAAACTATGTTAGAGCTTCCTGCCCCCTACAGGGAAGAGTCCTACTCGACTCTGGAAAAGTCTCGAAGAGTACATATATCTATGTATGAATACCAGGCAAGCTAATATAGTGGTCTCGCCCTATATTAAGTAAAGCATAGTTTGTAAAGGACCACTGCGTCAATATGAAATATCGACCAGTTTTCCGCACAATACTTGTATTGGACAAAGGTTTTATATCCGCATAGGAGGAAAACCAATGCAACATAGCTTGCATAAAGGAACAATTCTATTAGAATTATCCCAGATAAGGTACATAGAATGAATGCTCAATTATACCAATAAATTGACACAGGTGAAGGAGACGCAAGGTTCTCAAGAACCAGATTATTGACAGGCAATAAATAGACAGGTTAACCACAATTATATATACATATATAAGAAGAAGATAACCCAAAACTTTAAGCATAAGTATGATAGTAAACAGAGCTTGTTTGTCTGAAAGAAAAAACATTAGATGCCACTTTTAAGATACCGAGGTATCAAAGTCATAAAAGCCTGTATTACAAATCAATGACATTAGCGTTAGAAACGCTCGGCACACATGTCTGCACTTATGCTAGGTTCACCTTCGGAAATGGAACAGTCTGGATGGGCAACACAGTGCCCTCACTTAGTTTGTAGTACAGTATGTAACTACACACTCACCCTGGAATTAATCGTCCCAATTAAGACCACTGTTCCTCGCAGAGTTAAACAGTAGGGTTAACACCGCGACCCACTGCTACCACAGATCTCTTAAGTTCCTCTACTTGCTTCGCATAGTGGCGAAAGAACACTCTGGAAGACTTCCAGCCAGTGTATGAACGGAGATGTTCAAAATCCATACAATTAAAGAAATTTAAGAATGAGGCAACTTTCCTCGGATCGTGACCTGCGGGTGTATTGTCAGGATCCGCTCTGCGAATAAAATATGTGATTTTTGCTCTGAGTTGATTCAGAGATAAATTTGAGCCTGATGTTTCTCCCCTGAATAGTTGACCACCCTTGAAGTCTGAAGTTCTATGAAAATAGACCTTTAGGCATTCTACTGGACATAGAGATGCATCTTCTTTCAGAGGGCAGATTCTCCAGGGACCCCACCTGTTGGTGGGTAACTCCTTCTTGGCGAGAAACGTAGGATCCGGAAACAGGTTCAGTTCTTCCCCATCCAGGAACTGAACACGACCTGCCTCTCTCGAGAGGCTACAATCTCACTAACCCTGGCCCCGGACGCGAGTGCAAAATAGGAAAATAACTTTTTGTGTCAAATCCTTTAACGCACACTCTTCATTGCTCAACAGAGAAGCGAAATGAAGAACTTGTCTAAAGACCATGAAATGGGCTTTGGAGATGCTGAAGGTCTGAGCCTAGCACAGGCTTTCGGGACTTTATTAAAGATCTCGTTACCTAGGTCGACCTGGAAGGCATATAGAATGGGTCTTGTCAAAGCAGACTTACACGCTGAAATCGTGTTCGCTGCCAACCCTTGACCATGGAGGTGGGGAAAAAAGATAAGCAGAAGTCTGTCAAGATCTCCTGCGGAATCTTCGCCTTGACAAAAGGCCACCCATTTTCTCCAAGATGACTCATATTGCCTTCTAGTAGATTTGCATTTATATTCCTCAAGAAAGTCTATACTGGCTTTCGAAATCCCGAAACGCTTTCTCACCGCTAGGGAGAGAAAATCATGAACTGCAGGGTCCGGGTTTTCTGTAATGAAGCGCAGACAGTTGACTTCTGGACTCGCTGGGTCAGAACTGGATCTGGTAGTGGTACAAACTTCAGCTACAGTTCCAATGCCAGGAGGAACCACACGCTGTTCGGCCACTTGTGGGCCACTATTGCCGCTACCTTTTGAAGGATCTCAGTTTGTTGAGGACCCTCAACAGAAGGTTGTGAGGAGGGAACAGATAAATCTTGGGCCATCTGTTCCAGTCGAGGGACATCGCGTCCACTGCTTCCGCTAAGGGGTCCTCGTACGGGGCACGTACAGGGGCAACTTCTTGTTGTCTTTCGTCGCAAAGAGGTCTATCTGCAGTTCTGGGACTGATTCAGAATGAAGGAGAATGATCCTGCGTCTAAGGACCATTCCGACTCTATCGGTGTGAACCTGGATAGAGCGTCCGCTGTCACATTGCGGACTCCTTGAAGGTGAACTGCCGACAGGTACCACTTCTTCTTTTCCGCCAATCGGAAGACGGCCAACATCACCTGGTTGAGAGGTGGTGACCTCGATCCTTGTCGATTCAAGTATCTCACAACTACCTCGCTGTCTATTACCACTTTATGTGGAACGAATGACGTGGGGAGACTTTCTTTAAGGTAAGGAGCACTGCCCTAGCTTCTAGAAAGTTTTATGAGAAAGGTCTTGAATAGCCTGGACCAAGTCCCCTGGACTTTTTTTCCGATGAGAGTGACCTCCCCATCCCTCCTTCGAGGCGTCTGAGTGAATCGTCACCGACGGGGGAGGTGGCTGAAGAAGAACCTGACTTCTTTAGATGTCTGGCTTGGGACCAAGGCCTGAGAAGAGTACTTAGCCGAAGCGGCTGGTCTTCTCAGATCTCTTCACGCGTTTGATGCATAACTTCTCCAAACTCCGATTGCATCCTTTAGCTGTGCTCTTAGCACTGGGTCTGTCACCGAAGCAAACTGGAGAGAGCGCAGTACTCTCTCCTGCTCGTGTCTTGATATCCTTTCGGAATCTTGAAGTCTCTTGACAGAACCCGCTATCTCCTTCCTTTTCTTCGCCGGGGTGGAGAAATGGTGTGACAAAAGGTCCCAGTGGATCTTAGCCACTGGAACTTTTGAGATGGAGAAAGTCGAGACTTTTTCTGTTGATCTTGAAGCCTAGGTACTCTAGGAACTGGATCACTTGACTGGAAGCTTGCAAGCATTCTGTCTCGGATGCTGCCCACACCAACCAGTCGTCCAGGTAGGCTACTACCTGAATTCCCTTTAGGCGAAAAAGTTTGAGAGCTACGCTCGCAAGCTTCGTAAAAATCCTTGGGGCTATGTTTAGCCCGAATGGCATGGCTCCGAAGGCGTATAGTCTTCGTTGTAGCCTGAACCCTAGGTAGGGGGAGAGTCGATGGCTAATTGGAATGTGCCAGTAGGCGTCTGACAAGTCTATAGAGACGGAATATGCCCTCTTGGGCAGTAAGGTCCTTATGTGTTGCAGTGTTAGCATTTTGAATTTGCAATTCACTATGAACTTGTTAAGTGGCGACAAGTCCAGAATGACTCTGAGCTTTTCCGAGTCTTTCTTGGGAACACAAAACAGCCTCCCTCAGAAATTGATGGGCTTCACCCTTTTTCTCCAACCGTTCTTGAATGTACTCCTCCATAACGGGGGTGGAGTGTTGGAAAAACCGAAGGTACGGGGGTGGAGTGCTGTACCAGCTCCCGCCCAGTCCATTCTTGAGTAGGCTGTGGGCCCAGGGATCGAAGGTCCACCGATCCCGAAATTTCAGATGTCTCCCTCCTACCTGTATCACCTCACTTGGACTGCCGTCCTGAGGTCTTGCCTTCCTGACCACGACCACCCCTGAATCCCCTTCCCCTTGAGGGGCGTCTAGACGAGCCTCTGGCTGCTCCTCTAGGCTTTGCTCGAAAGGAAGTAGACTGCCCTTCGAACGCTGGGGTGAATGCCGTGGACTGTGTCGACACGGCCTGGGGTACCCACTGAAAGGTGGTCGGGGTTTGTGCCACGATCTGGGGCACTGGGGGCAATGGCAATTGCAGTTGCTGTTGCTGTCTAAGAGGCTTGGCTGGCCGAGACGGTAGCCTAGTCCTCATAGTCTTCCTCTTTGGTTGAGGACCCTCATCCGGGGAAGACTTTCTTTTGATAGCCAGGCCCCACTTCTGGAGAAGGTTTCTATTCTCCAAGGCGGCTTTATCAACAACTTCTTTGACCAAGTCGGTAGGGAAAAAGGTCTTTTCCCCAAATGTTGGAGGAGATTAGTTTCTTTAGCTCGTGCCTCACCGTAGCCGAGGTAAACACGAACTCCCTACAAGCTCTCCTTGCCTTGACGAAGCCATAAAGGTCCTTCGTCACTGTGGCCAGATGAGGGTTGGCCACTACCATGAACATTTCATGGACCTTGGGGTCACTTGCCATCGTCTCGAGAGTAGTCTGAAGAGACATTGAAGCAGTCAGTCTTTCTTTTGTATCGAACTCACTTCGCAAAAGAAAGTCAGACAGCTTAGGGAGGTCCTTGCCGAACTGACGTCCGGCAATATCAGCCTCCAACTTTCCTACTGAGAACGTAAGATGGACGTCCTTCCAGTCTTTGTGGTCCATAGGCAGGGCCAGCGACAAGGGTTTACACTCCTCTAGGGAGGGGCAAGACTTGCCGGCCTCGATTGCTTTTAGTACAGCCAGAAACCCTTTCTGTAAAAGGGGGAAGGCTCTAGTAGGCGAGGACACAAAGGAAGGGAGCTTCCTATTTGAGTTAGAGAAGCCCCTCTCTTTCATCGAGGATGAAAGTAGAGCTTGAGCCTTAGCATGGTCCATCACTATGACCTCCTTCGGCTCTGTCTCCTCCTTTGAAGCTGGTTCCTTCCTCAGCCGGACATAACAGTCCGGATATGATGCCTTGTTGAGCCAGAATTCCACCCTCCAGGGGAACTGAGCCCAGCTTATCTGAGATGACGATCTTTCCAGTCGTCATCGGCATGTGCTCAGCATACCTCCATGGGTTAGCATCTGAGCACAAGGGAAGGTCTTTCACATTGAGCTTTTTCTGGGGCCCATGTGATTCTGCAAGGCACTGCATTCGCAGTTCCATTGCAGCCGCCTTCTCCTGATTCTCCTTCTGCATTTGTTGGATCATTCCAACAATAGAAGAGAGGGCCTGTCCCAGCTCTACTGGGAGACCGGCCGATGTAGAGGGGCTTGAACTTCATCCTGGGCTTCTGCCAGGAGGTCTTCCTCCTGACACCCGTCCACATCAGACATCCTGTCATTTAGCTGGATCTCTTGCATCGCGACCGCGACTTCAGCATCCACCTGGATCTGAACTTAGGGGATCTCCTCTTGAGGCTGGGGAATCACTGCATCAGCTGATGCCTTAGGGAAAAGATACGCCCTCATCTTCTCACTTGGAAGATAAGGGTCAGAAGTGTTCTTTTGGAAGCCCCTTACCCAGGTACGAAGCTTCTTCCTAGCTATTTAAATGTCTCATTAATCAGGTTAGTGCACACAGTACATACCTGAGGGTCCCAATACCGGAGATCATCCTTGGAGACAGCGTATGCTGCGTGTCTCCTACAAAACTCATGTCCGCAGAGGTTCTTGCTGCTGACATTGCAGAAAGCACTTCCCCACTTCGGAGTGTCCTTCTGTAAAGAGAAGAAATTTCCATGAGTATCAAGTGAACTATGTATCACTGGATATGCATAGTATAGCATAACAATTCAGAAAGGAAAGACACACACTTGTGTTTCCCTCACAACCCATTGTTGCAGCCTTCCAGATAATAAAATAAAAAATGGTTTATCTCTTCTAGAGTAACCAATGCAAGGTTTCCAGAGGAAACAGGTGGAGCTCACACCTAAGCAATGATTTTAAAATCCTGGATAATAGACAGGGAAGAACTCAGCTTCCTATCTGAGGGCAACAGCAAAGGGATGTGCAAGAAAACACAATAGTGTTAGAAGATACAGTGCTGTACCAAAACCTTTATTATAGTTTTCTTCTTACTGTATATGCTATACAGAAGAATACTAGTACAGTATAGGGGGATGTGTGCCGGCCGGCACACACCACAACTAGCTTTAAAGTATACTACTTAACAGCTATAGGGCAGCAGCACTCTGGTTCAAATGCCTGTGCCGGTCGGCAGCAACTGCCGGCCGGTAACAGCCAGTGTTGGCCAGCAATGGCTGCCGGCCAGCAACTACACAAGGTAGTACCCAGCTGCCGGCCACACTCTTGGTGACCGGCAGACAAGGACTGACATAAGCCGGCCGGCAAAGGTACAAGACCGATGCCAGCCGGCAGCAAAAGAACCAGAGGACTACACCTGCTAGGCCGGCAGCCGGCCTCATAGGCCAGCAGCCGGGACAGGTACAGCACTAGAAGAAAAATAGAATGGATGCCGGGATAAGAGTGTACACAACCTCCAAGCCCGGCAACCGAAAGAGTGCATATAAGGAAGGGGAGAAACTAATTCAGGCTTCCTTGACCAATGCCGTCCGGCTCTGCCGGCAGGCATGGATGAGGGACCAAGAGAGGTCCGGGCAGCACTCGAAAACATAAGACCCTTGCCGGCCAGCAGCTCTGCCGGCCGGCAATGGGCTGAGTCAATTCCACATCCCAACCTATACTAGGTCCAGAAGTAGAATGACGAACAGTACAGTAAGACCCCTGCCGGCCAGCTCTGCCGGCCGGCAAGGTACAGTACAGTAATGGCTAGGCCATTACGGAGATAGAGGGGGAAGGGACAAGAGGGTCCTGCCAACCTTGCTTTAGTGACAGATCACCCGCAGCCAAGAAACTTATCTTAGCCTAAGGGAGATCTAAGGGGAAAGGCCAGCAATACTTGCCAGCTTCCAGAGCACCAAAGCAAGGAAGGCGTTGCTAATCCCAAGGGAAGAACTTATCCTCCCCCGAGAACAGCAACAGGACTAGTCTGGTAGATCACAAAAGAAGGAATCATAACTACAGAAACCCTCGGTAGTGACCTAAGGGAGCTAAGCTCCCTTTGTATGTGTTAGGTCAGCGAGGGGGACTCTGCCCCAAGCCAGACAACACAGACTCAGACTAAAAACTCTGTTGTTCTGTCCCTCTTGAACCATAACTACAGGAACAGGAAGGTACAGTAACACCCTAGTATAGTTTTATCGAAAATAAATTCGGAAAAAACCACTTAGGGATAAGCCCAAGGCTTAAACAGAGGGAAAGGGATTGCATACCTTCTCCGAAGAAAAGAAAGCAACCGGGGAGTATGATAAAGTATACTAAGGCTCCATAAGCAATTAGTCTAGGCACCAAGAGAATCGATTACCTAATTCACCGAAACTCACACGTATACAATCTTGGAAATATTCCACACAGTCTAAAATGTATAAAATATAGCCTAAAGCTTCAATAAAATTTTAATTACACTCGGAAAAACCAAAATCATGCATGAAGTACTAGGACCAAACGACTAGGCTACATGGCCTAGCGTAGGCCAGAATGGCGAATACTTCGCCAAATAATACTAAGCACGAAAGGAAATCCTATGTAATGCTAAATAGCTAAAATTTATTAAAGCAAAACAACCAGGAATGTCGCTCTGACTAACTAATTTATACCTAGCGAGCGACAGTGTCCAGGACACCTCTGGTAGGCTACGGCTCTTGTATCAAAGATTAATCCTATTAATCACTCAAAATTTTACCAAGAGCCTACATTTATACATAACAGACACTATACTCAACTTATCAGAGGCCGACGAAGACGAAGAAGCCATGAAAAGTCGAATAAATCCAAGATTTGCGAGAAAAACAGGAAAAAACACCGAGTTGTTAAGCTACGCAAAAAGGAATACAGATGGCGCCAGGATTGGCGCCAGGCACGCATACGAATCGGGGGATAGGGAAGCCTTGGGAGCGGCTCCCCTTTTTCTTTAACGAATTCGTATCTCGTCAATCACCTCCTACGAGACGAAATCTCTGTCCAGGTTGTAGATTGCCATGTGACGTGTCTAGAATACGTCCTCTGATATGTCGCGATATCCCTTTCACGAGGGATACTCGCTCCAGGAGTTAGAATTCTGGTACCTTAAGGTAAATTCTCTGGGAATATCGCCGTAGTTGTAATATACCCTAGGAAGCTACCCTATAGGA
>NC_090752.1:70459460-70601142 GCF_036898095.1 Palaemon carinicauda | reverse complement strand
AGATGCAGCACTTTTTCTCTTTTCAAGCTTCATTTGTCGTCTGTTTTTAATGAAAATTTCAATATCTTCTTTCACAGATCTTTTGCCAAAAGATAAATTTTCATCTCCGGAAAAATTCATAGTCAGTCCTTTTCCTTTACTAGGAGTTTTCTTCGGCGAATTTGCAAAAGTGGCAGTATTTGCTGCATTGACAGGCGATGAAACATTCAGATTTTCAATTTCTTTCAAATTTTCCTTTTTGGGTTTCTTAGTAATCATAGTCAGTTTATTGTTTTCCAAATTAATATTAACTTTAGAATGCTTGTTTTTTGCTTTACCACTTTTCTTAGGTGATTGAGTTCCACTTTTAGAAGCTCCCAGAGAAAATACTCCCTCAATTTTCTCAGATTTCTCTTTAACTGCTACTGCTTTACCACATTCATTTTCTTGTGATTCTTTAACACCATTTTGTCCACCTGTTTCAGTACATACAGACACAGGTCTTTTACTTTCTTTCACTTTTTCAAGTGAATCACTTGTGACGAGTTGACTTACATCAAGTAAATGTCCGCTATGTGCATCTGCTTTTACTTTTTTCTTTTTGCTCTTTGTTTTTTTTGGAAGATCAGAAACCAAAACCTCAGGTTGGCCGACACCCTGCATTTTCTCAGAAATTTCCCCAGACTTTGGTATATTTTTCTGTTCATGTCCACTCTCATCTTTATTACCAATAGGAGTTACTTCATAACCTGAGCTAGATGAAAACTTGCTCTTTACTTCTCCACTATCAGGTGTAATGGCAGATACTTCAAACCCTGATGACTTGGATTTTTTTTTCTTTGGAACTTTGGCCATGTTGGCTTCTGAAGACTTCTTTTTCCTTTTTAGTGATTTGGTAGTGTTGCTGGGCATTTCTGTACTCTTTTTCTTCATAGGCATATTGGTGATAGTTGGCACACCTACTTCCTGAGCTATCTGACCAAGCTTCAACTCCACAGCCTTTAGACGGTTTACTTCGGCTGCAGCCTCTTGTTTAGATAGTGCAAGCTTTTTGGAAAGAGGGATGGCCTTCTTTTTTTTAAGTCTCTTCAATTTTGATTTCTTCTTGCGAGGCTTTCTGTCAGAGAGGCTCTTCTCTATTGATAAGTTTTTCAGTGGATCTACTTTCAAGTCTTCCATCTTCTTAACATCTGTTGATGGTACTTCCCTCAACTTTGTGTAAAATTCCTGAAAAAAAAAAAAGTTTCTAAAATCCATAATTAACTTTTGTACTTGCTTTACAATAAATTGCCTTACTGTATACATGGCTAAATTGATTATAAACCAAAATCTTATGACAATAATATAAACTACACCCTTGATCTTTACTCCCATGAAAAAAAAATTCAAAATTATTGCTGTTAACAAGTTAGCACTATAAATGTAAGGACAATGGTAAGAATAATAGGGAGTTGTGGGGATGCTGATAAGAAAAGGCTTTGACACAAGTTATGTTCAGGGAGACATAATACTGTATAAAGGAGCTGTCTCGAAAACATTGGCAGTGACATTCCAGGTGAAATAGCAGAGAAAGCAATACAGTATGGGCACAATTGTCAAGGATGAAATGGCTGAATATGTTATATAAATGAGACATATTTATAAAAGAATAGTGAAAGAGGGTAAAACACCTTGTTTTCTATCTATACACTATAGTCAGGAAAACAGGAAAAGCTATAATTTATAAGAAAGTTTACTGAATGTTGAGGATAATAGGGAGGCAGATATAATTGCTGTTGCAGGTGTTGAGGTGCCAGTGATGGGAGATGAGAATGAGAGAGAGATTACAATAGATGAAGTGAGGAGAGCACTAGATGAAACGAGAGTAGGAAAAGCATCTGGTACGGATGGTGTGAAATCTGAGATGTTGAAGGAAGGGGGTGTGACTGTACTTGAATGGTTGGTGAGATTGTTTAACATGTGTTTTGTGTTGTCAATGGTACCAGTAGATTGGGTTTGTGCATGTATTGTACCACTATATAAGGATAAGGGAGATGTGCATGAGTGTTGTAATTCAAGAGGTATTAGTTTGTTGAGTGTAGTTGGAAAAGTGTATGGTAGAGTAATGATTAATAGGATTAAGGATAAAACAGAGAATGCAATCTTGGAAGTACAGGGTGGTTTTAGAAGAGGTAGGGGTTGTATGAATCAGATTTTTACAGTTAGGCAGATATGCGAGAAATATTTAGCAAAAGGTAAGGAGGTGTATGTTGTGTTTATGGATCTGGAGACAGCATATGATAAGAGTTGATAGGGAAGCAATGTGGAATGTGATGAGGTTATATGGAGTTGGTGGAAGGTTGTTGCAAGCAGTGAAAAGTTTCTACAAAGGTAGTAAAGCATGTGTTAGAATAGGAAATGAAGTGAGTGATTGGTTTCCGGTGAGAGTGGGGCTGAGACAGGGATGTGTGATGTCGCCGTGGTTGTTTAACTTGTATGTTGATGGAGTGGTGAGAGAGGTGAATGCTCGAGTGCTTGGACGAGGATTAACCCTTTTACCCCCAGGCTATTTGGAAATTTCCAACCCTTAACCCCCAAGGGATTATTTTTTTCCCAGCACATTTTGCAGTATATTTTTTTCAAATTGCTCTAACAGCCTTAATTTTTGTCATAGAGAGGTCAGGTTGGTCTCATTCTCTTGGAATATGCCTGAATTTTCTTAAAAAAATTATCAAAAATATGAAAAAAATAATTTTTATAGCATTTTTTTGCAAGGACGTACCGGTACATCCATGGGGGTAAAGGGATGGCTTTTGTGAAACGTACCAGTACGTCCTTTGGGGGTAAAAGGGTAAAACTGGTAGGCGAGAATGACCATGAATGGGAGGTAAATCAGATGTTGTTTGCAGATGATACTGTACTGGTAGCAGACACAGAAGAGAAGCTTGGATGACTAGTGACAGAATTTGGAAGGGTGTGTGAGAGAAGGAAGTTGAGAGTTAATGTGGGTAAGAGTAAGGTTATGAGATGTACGAGAAGGGAAGGTGGTACAAGGTTGAATGTCATGTTGAATGGAGAGTTACTTGAGGAGGTGGATCAGTTTAAGTACTTGGGGTCTGTTGTTGCAGCAAATGGTGGAGTGGAAACAGATGTACGTCAGAGAGTGAATGAAGGTTGCAAAGTGTTGGGGGCAGTTAAGGGAGTAGTAAAAAATAGAGGGTTGGGCATGAATGTAAAGAGAGTTCTATATGAGAAAGTGATTGTACCAACTGTGATGTATGGGTCGGAGTTGTGGGGAATGAAAGTGATGGAGAGACAGAAATTGAATGTGTTTGAGATGAAGTGTCTAAGGAGTATGGCTGGTGTATCTCGAGTAGATAGGGTTAGGAACGAAGTGGTGAGGGAGAGAACGAGTGTAAGAAATGAGTTAGCGGCTAGAGTGGATATGAATGTGTTGAGGTGGTTTGGCCATGTTGAGAGAATGGAAAATGGTTGTCTGCTAAAGAAGGTGATGAATGCAAGAGTTGATGGGAGAAGTACAAGAGGAAGGCCAAAGTTTGGGTGGATGGATGGTGTGAAGAAAGCTCTGGGTGATAGGAGGATAGATGTGAGAGAGGCAAGAGAGCATGCTAGAAATAGGAATGAATGGCGAGCGATTGTGACGCAGTTCCGGTAGGCCCTGCTGCTGCCTCCGATGCCTTAGATGACCGTGGAGGTAGCAGCAGTAGGGGATTCAGCATTATGAAGCTTCATCTGTTGTGGATAATGTGGGAGGGTAGGCTGTGACACCCTAGCAGTACCAGCTGAACTCGGTTGAGTCCCTTGTTAGGCTGGGAGGAACGTAGAGAGTAGATGTCCCCTTTTTGTTTTTGTTTCTTTGTTGATGTCGGCTACCCCCTAAAATTGGGGGAAGTGCCATGGTATATGTATGTATGTATGTATGATAGGCTGTGACAGAAGTGCCCGTCAGATAGGATACTAATAGATCTAAATAGTCACACGGGAACAGAGCTGATTTTGAGGATATTATGTGTAAATACAACGCAGGAAAACCAAATTAAGGAGGATTATTTTTGGAATTTTGCCAAAGATATGTATTAAGTATTCGTACATAATATTATAGAAGCCAAGAAAAAAGTTGATAAATTGGAGAAGCTAGAAAGATGAATTTTATTCGGATGAAGATGATTTGTCATAATTAGGTAGTCTAACTTAACTACTCTATGAGGATTTCACTGTTCTTGCATATTTCTTTAGTAACTTGAAAAAATTGAAGATTATGACATTTCCTTCATTTATTACCAAAGCTTGACACTGTTGGTTGAAGTTTGGTCGAGTCGTATTCTCCACATAGAAGAGGGTTATGTGGGTTATCAAATACTCGTGGGTGACCCCAATCCAAAGAGGGGATAGAATTACTTCTAAACTTCCTCTGACGATTTATAGGCTCTCATTATCGTTTCCCACAAAAAGGAAATTATGTTTTTCAAAACCTTTTTGTAGTTATTTCCTGACTGCTCTTATATGAGAGTAACAGATTATCTGGATCATCATTTACCTGTTTGAGAGACAAAATCACTTGAGTCAAATCTAGAGTCAAGCATAGCTAGATTTTGGGTTTTAGCCACAAACCCAGGAACAAAATAGAATTCTCTCCACCCCTTGGAATGTGAAACCAGGTAAGCCACATAACTCGATCACCCTCTTGGCTGAGGCTAGGGGAAGATGGAAAAATGTTTTCTGGGTTAGATCTCTGTCTAAGCCTTTCTGTAAGGGTTCATAGGGTCCCATCTTGAGGGACTTAAGAACTTCATCACATTCCAAGACAGAGGTTCCCAAAAGGGCAGGTTTGTCAAGTTCCTTCAGCCTAAAGACCCAACTCGATGCCGAGCGGTAGCCTTCTACCGTTGTCATTGAAAGGGACTCCTCGTTCATAGGGAGTGCTAAAAAGTCTGCAATCAGGAGAATAGTGGCCTTGAGTAGAGCAATATTCCCCCTACAACACCAATCACAGAAAGTTGACCACTTGGCTTGGTAGACAGCTGCAGAAAAGATTTTGAGGTATCTGGAAAGTTGCTTCACAGTCTGTCCTGTAAAGTCTCTCTTTCGGAGGAGATGCCTAATAAACCTCAACCATAAAGAGAAAGGCAACAGACCAGATTACAACTTTTGATCGTGTGGTTGACAAAGTATGTTTGGGCATTCTGGAAGTTCTTATGGAATTTCCACTGGAAGATCCAGAAGGTCTGGATACCAGTCTGCTTGCAGCCATTTTGGGGCAACTTTCAAACTGTTCTGCATTCCCTTCAATTTAGTTTAGCTTACAAAATCTATTCCAGCCTGCCTTATCAAGATTTCATCGTGGTGATTTCTGCAAAGGTGGACCATTGCTGAGGTTTATAATGATTGGAGCATGATCACTAGTATGCCAATCATCTAATGTTCTCCAATCAAAATAGAGAAGGCAGTTAGAGCTTGCAATTGATAGGTCAATGCATGACAAGGTACCTGTCTAAATATGAAAGTGTGTAGACTCTCCTGTATTAGGGAGTCCTACAGCTTAATTCTTCACAATTGATGATATAATATTACCCCTTGTGTTTGCCAAAACATCTCCCCCATAAAGAGAAAAGGTTGTGAGAGTGATTGAATCCGCTCTAATAAATTATCATACAAGATGTTATCATTGGGAGGCAAGTAGAGAGCAGATTGTGCATTTTCTCCCTATATCTACTTCTACAACCACTGCCTGCAGAGGGGTACAGATAGACAAAGATATTTGGGGAACATATCAACAAACTTATATAAGACTTCCCCCATGGCTACCTGCTCGTTGATCATATGGTGTCCTCTAGCTAACATACTCTCGAGGACAAGGAGTATTAGCATCGAACTTCCTCTCCTATAGATATACAATTATAAGGGAGTGCTCATGAATGAGGAGCTCTAGTTCTTCATCCTTGGCACTTAAACCCTGGCAATTCCATTCCAGAATGGAGGAGAAAACTATGGTTTATTTTCTGGAAGACACCTTGGAGGAAGTCTTCCCATTGGCAATCTTTGATCTAACACTATTTCCAAGTGGTTTCTCTAGAGAGAATCTTGATATATTGGATTTTGTGTTTGTCTTTTTCTTTGTCAGTTTGATCTAATTGGTGAGGTGGATGGTGGACCTTAACTTGAGTTTCCGATTTATTTAAGTTGTCTTCCATTTGATCAGAAACACCAGCAAACAAGACATCAAATTTATTTGAAGTCATGACTTTAATGTTTCTTATGGAAGGGGGAAAGAGAGATGGAGGTCTCTTTCTTTTTAGATTAAAAGTTCGTGAGCTGTTAGGTTTTTGCACCTTCCCAATACAGGTGCTCCAGGAAAATTGGTTTTAAGTGCAACTTCCATCAAATCATGCAAGGACATGGCCTGAGAAAGGTTTGTATTATTGTTCCAAATGGGAGTAGATGGCTTTTGATTATCTTTAGGATCTTTAAGAATCTGTTTTGATTTTTCCACACTTTCTGGATATAAATTTTCAATGGGACTTTCATCTTCTTTTAACTACTTTCATACCTTTCTTTACGTTGGAAGTGAGGATACTATTTTTGTCAGTGTGCTTTGGCAATTTTTCTTCAAAACCAGTGAAAAAGGCTGCCTTGGCCTTATATGTTTTTCAAGAGCTCTTTTATGGACCTCTTTAAAAGTAACTCTTTCCATGGTCCTAATGGCTTGAATTTATTTTTCAAAAAAAAAAAAAAAAAAAAAAAAAAACAACTTTTAGATGTAGCTGGGTGTGCTTCCCCACAATATATACAATTTGGATTTTCTGTGCATGCTCCATGACTATTTTTTCCACAGTTGGCACAAACAGATGGCTTTATTATTTAGTTTTCCCTTGCACTTCTGGCTTAAATGACCCTAGAATTGGCAAGGGTGATATCACAATGGTGAAGGGATGTATGGTTTCACCTTTAAAGATAGCCAACCAGCTTTAATAACATTAGGTAGTCTACATTGATCAAATGTTACAAAGTAGCAAGAGGAAAATGTTGTTCTCCAACTCTCTCTCATTCTAACTACTTTTACTACACCTTGACTTTTCACTTCATCCACAATTTTTTTTCCTCTTTGTCTAGCAATTCTGGAGCATATATCACACCTATACTCAGGTTGAAAATGGAGTGTGAAAAGCATTTGACACTATGACCATCCAATGTTGAAAGTATTTTTAATCTTTCACTTTGTATTGGGGATAGTGTCTCTATCAAGAGACTTCCTTTTCCCTGGGGAAGAATTTTTGGCTGCCCTTCATATATATTCACCATTTCCCTATTAGCTTTAAAAACATTCACATGTTCATGTCTTCCATTTTCAAATTCTACAATTAAACTTCCATAATTCACTACTTTATAGTGACCAGGTAAAACTGCTTTTCTATATTTTTCTGTCCTGTTATCATTTTTCTCTCTCTTCTTCTCTAGAGTTTTCTTATATTGTAATCATTCTTTACACGATGGGAATAAGGTTCTAACATTACAGTAGTAGAACCTGAGTTGGAGTAGTCTGTACCGAGGTCCATGTTTGTATTTTCCAGGTCGTCACCAGAGGGGTTGGTTTCCAAAGAAGGAGCAAGCCGGTTATCCACCTCTTATCAGGGAATGGAAGTTCTCCTATCCCATGTGGCTCAACATGAGAAGAGGTTTCAGCAGGGACCAGTCATTTATTAGAAAGGGGTTGCCTCTCTTTAGGTGGGTGTACACTGGTCAGTGGGGGTAGTTACCCTTCCCACCAACGACTCCAATGCCTGGCATAGCCCATTACCCACAAATATAGGATGACTTAAAACCAGATCACTGGAGCCCGACTCTTAACAGACTAAGTCTGCACCCAATGGGATCTGCCTGAGGGTGATGGCGTCTAAATTTGAAGAATACAGTGAACCCTCGCTACTTCGCGGTTCGACCACCGCGGACTCACCACTTAGCGGATTTTTTTCATAACCCATACAGTGTATATATATGATAATATATTGGTAATAACAAAATCAACATACTGTACTGAATAATCAATATAATCGATGCAAAAACTAACCTATACACAGATGTGTACAGTAAATGCATTTGTTTCTTCATTATGATCAGAGAAACGTAAACAAAACATTGGTTGCCATTTTCTATCGTGCTTTTTGGCGTGTTTAGGAAACGCATGATATAAAATCGCCTTTAATATTCGTGCCTGTTCTAGTTTAGGGTACTGTAGTACATGCATTAAGTGTTCTGTACATTAAAGGGTAGTTTGTTAACAGTACTACGTACAAGGGAAGGTTTTAAAAGTCTGAATATACATGTTAAATAAATAGGTAAATATGGTGTCACTACTTCGCGGATTTTCACCTATCGCGGCCGGGTCTGGAATCTATCTACCGCGATAAACGAGGGTTCACTGTATACAGAAACTGGTCAATGTTCTAATAATGGTCATCAACAAAATTCAAATTGAGCAAGAGAAAAACTGAAATAAAGGCAGCTCATAGAGATCCAGTCTTAGTTTGGTCTCTCAGAACTGGCCTTAGCGGTATGGTTGAACCTGCCGGGGTGGATAATCACCCCACCACCATTGCCCAGCCCATCATTGAGACTCAAGCCCCTCTACTACATCAAAGTTCTGGACCATCAGAGTGGACAGGAACAAAAGACTGTCAATACTCTGATGGGAGATATTTCCTTAAGCGAAAAAGTCAACCCCAGATAAAATTAACCATATAGGGCTCACTACTCAATACACTAGTGAGATGCAAGGGAGATCAATGCTTTTCTGAATACAGTAATCAGGAACTTAATCCGGCTCAGAGAGCGCAGTGGCCGTAGCCAGGGGATCTGTCACAAGCATCGACTTGGGATCACCAGGCACAAGATCAATATTAGATGATGTTACATATAAATTATGATCATCAATAAGTTATCATTATGGCCATTGTCCTCCATAACTGGACCCTTAGAAGGCTCAAGATACGAAGGAACAAGAAGGGGGCCATCTTACCACGCAGAACAAAACTTACACTTCTTACCATTACTGAAAGAAATGAAGAAGGAGAACCATCTCTCTTAGCTTGTTACTTACACCGAGAAAGAAATCTCCCCCACTGGGAGAATGGCCACTCCCTACAAAACCTATATAGAGATTTCATATATCATTTGCCCAACTATAGTCATTGTTAAGCATAAGTGTAGCACAGATAATGATATGCACACTTAGTGACAATGATAAGGAAAAGACACAAAGCGCTATAAGTAGAAATCCAGTGTGGATTAAGTACTGTAAGTCATGATCCTTATGTGAAGAGGGGAGATGTCTTATTTTAACAACAAGTACAATAGATGACTAAAGCCTATCCAGCAGTGGGGTTGCTATGGTAAATGGTGCAAAATAGCCAATATTCTTTTATTATTGTCTCGCCGTAGAAAACGTAACCAGAAGTGTTACCCACTTAAACAGCTCAGAATTTTGTATCCACGTATGAATAAAATTTTGCTAAATATCAGAACATACGACTGAATGTGTTTAAAAAAATTGTAGAACATCTACTTGTAAACAAATCATAACCCTTCTCTTCAAGACAGTTTGTAACTAAGATTTTCCCTTTAAATAGTTGTTAAATTATTTATACCATCAATCGTAGTTTTAACAATATTCAGTATAAACTATTTGTCGGAAAGTGTTTAAAAATAACAGAAAAAGAAGAAATACGTCTTCATACACTTCTGATCAGAATATCGAAATCAGAGATGAATTTTCATTGGAGAGTGAAAACATTCTCCAAGTTTAAGTGTAATATAAAACAGTTCCTCTTAATACAGAATACTATGAGAACATCTTTTACTGGAGTAACTACAAAACTAATTACCTGGCCTTTGGGAAAAGATTATTTCTAATAAAACATACCTGTAAACGTTCTACTGCCTTTTCCTCCTCCTCCTCATCTTCCTCATCGTCATCATCATCGTAAAGCAGTTCCTCGGGTAGTGCCAAAGGATAAACCTGTCCTGCCATATCCTTACACTCTGCCACCAATTTGTATAGGAGCTGACGATTCGTTTTGCTTACGTTCTTCAAGCTTCCCACATTTTGTAGAGCATTAGCTATGAGTTCTGTAAATGTAAAATGTTTGAGTATTACTTAAAATGTCAAAAATACACTTCTTTAAAACCATAAAACACACTCAACTTACTGGGATGGTCAGTGAAGGTTATCAATACCATAGATAATAAAATAAAACTGTAAATAGACTAATATTTGGCAATGACTACCTCCAATCTACTACACACTTTTCAAAATTATATTTCATAAAATACATGAAATAAGTAATTTTTGCCCTCCTGTCTAACCTTAATTAGGTTGATGATAAAGATGAACTATTTAGATTTCTTTGTGTAGGTGAAAAGCAGCAAAAATGCAGACAATAAAAAACTTGCATCAGGATAATTAAAAACCTCAGTCTGATTGTTTTCCCTCTTCATCCTTACTCTAGTGATGGTTCTATCTTTTTTGGACTTGATAATTTGTGCTCCTGAACATAGTTCCCCAAGTATGCAGATAATTAACTTCAAAGTTAAATAACAACACCAAACAATATGTATCAAAGAACATTTTTACAGGTGACAAGTTGTTTAGGCACAGTTTTCAAATTTAATCTCTTATTTTCCCCCTTCTGTATGTGAAAATGAAAGCTTCTGCAATTGAGCAAGCTTATTTAAAGATAAACTACAATCGGGTACTCATATATTCACCATATTTGATGATTATAACCACTCTTAAGACCTTTGTTATATATGATGTATTGAAAACTTGTAAAAAATTTACACTACTGTATAATTCTGTTCATTATACATACATACACACATATACCAAGGCACTTCCCCCAATTTTTGGGGGTAGCCGACATCAACAAATGAAACAGAAAATAAGGGGCCTCTACTCTTTACGTTCCTTCATAATGCTGAATCCCCTACTGCTGCTACCTCCGCGGTCATCTAAGGCACCCAAGGAAGCAGCAGGGCCTACCGGAACTGCGTCACAATCGCTCGCCATTCATTCCTATTTCTAGCACGCTCTCTTGCCTCTCTCACATCTATCCTCCTATCACCCAGAGCTTTCTTCACTCCATCCATCCACCCAAACCTTGGCCTTCCTCTTGTACTTCTCCCATCAACTCTTGCATTCATCACCTTCTTTAGAAGACAGCCATTTTCCATTCTCTCAACATGGCCAAACCACCTCAACACATTCATATCCACTCTAGCTGCTACCTCATTTCTTACACCCGTTCTCACCCTCACCACTTCGTTCCTAACCCTATCTACTCGAGATACACCAGCCATACTCCTTAGACACTTCATCTCAAACACATTCAATTTCTGTCTCTCCGTCACTTTCATTCCCCACAACTCCGATCCATACATCACAGTTGGTACAATCACTTTCTCATATAGAACTCTCTTTACATTCATGCCCAACCCTCTATTTTTTACTACTCCCTTAACTGCCCCCAACACTTTGCAACCTTCATTCACTCTCTGACGTACATCTGCTTCCACTCCATCATTTGCTGCAACAACAGACCCCCAGTGCTTAAACTGATCCACCTCCTCAAGTAACTCTCCATTCAACATGACATTCAACCTTGCACAACCTTCCCTTCTCGTACATCTCATAACCTTACTCTTACCCACATTAACTCTCAACTTCCTTCTCTCACACACCCTTCCAAATTCTGTCACTAGTCGGTCAAGCTTCTCTTCTGTGTCTGCAACCAGTACAGTATCATCCGCAAACAACAACTGATTTACCTCCCATTCATGGTCATTCTCGTCTACCAGTTTTAATCCTCGTCCAAGAACTCGAGCATTCACCTCTCTCACCACTCCATCACCATACAAGTTAAACAACCACAGCGACATCACACATCCCTGTCTCAGCCTCATTCTCACCGGAAACCAATCGCTCACTTCATTTCCTATTCTAACACATGCTTTACTACCTTTGTAGAAACTTTCCACTGCTTGCAACAACTTTCCACCAATTCCATATAACCTCATCACATTCCACATTGCTTCCCTATCAACTCTATCATACACTTTCTCCAGATCCATAAATGCAACATACACCTTTTGCTAAATATTTCTCACATATCTGCTTAACTGTAAAAATCTGATTCATACAACCCCTACCTCTTCTAAAACCACCCTGTACTTCTAAGATTGCATTCTCTGTTTTATCCTTGATCCTATTAATCATTACTCTACCATACACTTTTCCAACTACACTCAACAAACTAACACCTCTTGCATTACAACACTCATGCACATCTCCCTTACCCTTATATAGTGGTACGCTACATGCACAAACCCAATCTATTGGTACCATTGACAACACAAAACACATTAAACAATCTCACCAACCATTCAAGTACAGTTGCACCCCCTTCCTTCAACATCTCAGCTCTCACACCATCCATACCACATGCTTTTCATACTCTCGTTTCATCTAGTGCTCTCTTCACTTCATCTATTGTAATCTCTCTCTCATTCTCATCTCCCATCACCATGCAACAGCAATTACATCTGCCTCCCTATTATCCTCAACATTCAGTAAACTTTCAAAATATTCCACCCACCTTTTCCTTGCCTCCTCTCCTTTTAACAACCTTCCATTTCCATCTTTCACTGTCTCTTCAATTCTTGAACCAGCCTTCCTTACTCTCTTCACTTCTTTCCAAAACTTCTTCTTATTCTATTCATATGACTGACCCAATCCCTGACCCCACCTCAGGTCAGCTGCCCTCTTTGCCTCACGTACCTTACGCTTTACTTCCACATTTTTCTCTCTATATTTTTCATACTTCTCTATACTATTACTCTGCAGCCATTCTTCAAAAGCCCTCTTTTTCTCTTCCACTTTTACCTTCACTCCTTCATTCCACCATTCACTGCCCTTCCTCATGCTGCCTCCAACAACCTTCTTGCCACACACATCACTTGCAATCCCAACAAAATTTTCTTTTACTAACTTCCACTCCTCCTCTAAATTACCAGTTTCTCTTACTCTCACTTCGTCATATGCCATTTTCACCCTTTCCTGATATTTACTTTTTACCCCCCGGTTTTATTTACTCTTCAACCCTCACTAGCTCCCTTTTACATCCTCCTACTCTATTCCCCCACTCTTTTGCTACAACTAATTTTCCTTCCACCAAAAAATGATCAGACATACCCCTAAACACGTGCACGTCTTTCAATCTTCTAAACATTCTTTTAGTTAACACATAATCCATTAATGCCCATTCTACTACTCTTCCATTTCCCACTCTTACCCATGTATACTTATTTTTATCTTTCTTTTTGAAAAAGCTAGCACTTATTACCATCTCTTGTTCAACACACATATTTACCAGTTTCTCACCACTCTCATTTTCACCTGGTACGCCATACTTCCCAAAGACACCTTCTACCTCTCCAGCGCCCACTCTAGCATTTAAGTCTCCCATGACAACTACATAATTCCTGCTACACACCTAGTAAATTCATTCCAAAACTCATTTCGCTCTTCTTCACTATTCTCACTACCTGGCCCATACGCACTTACAAACGCCCAACATTCCCTACCCAACCTAAGCCTTACCCACATTAACCTAGATGATATTTCCTTCAATTCCACTACTTTACCTGTCATCTATTCACTCAGCAATAAAGCCACACCCTCTCTCGCTCTTCCCCTTTCAATCCCAGACATTTCACCAAACATCACTTCACCCTTTCCTTTTATCTTTGTCTCACACAAGGCCAATACATCCATCCTTCTCTTCCTAAACATACTTCCAATCTCACATCTTTTACTCTCTATCGTACTACATCCACGCACATTCAAATTGTTCCATCATGGTCTGCTTATGTCCCAATAGGCATCTACAAACAAAGAAAGGCGAGGGATTTTCATTCCCAAATAAATTCCCTGCGAGCATCCCACCAACTCACCCGTTGAAAATGGTTCTTCATTACTGAAATTGAGTATTCTATTGTAGCCCAGATCAAGATGTAATCGGAAAATCCTCATCGTTGAATTGAAACCAGAATACTCCTTAAATAGTGTACACCAGTTCCCCAACCATTTCAGTAATTCAAAAAAAAAATACAATGTTGATCACGAATATTATAGCTTCCATCTAATAGTTTAAAAATAGCCAATCTTCCAGGTACATAAGAGCTCTTAGCCTCAGAACCCTTAACCATTTTGAAATTAGGGTGGTCAATACTTAAAATACCATTCTGAAACTAGAGCATAGGGACTTGATTTGGTAAAACTTTGCCTTGTGGAAATGAAGTTATTTTCAGAATTGATGTAAACAGGTCTATTGAAAATATCTTATCTTCCTTCTTTCTCACCCCAAGGGAGTTGAGGGAGTTGCCATGATAACTTGTTGAGGGTCAAGACACCTAGACCTGGTCTCCAAACATCTGAAGCTTAGGGGACTAAAAAATACCTTGTTGAAAAAAATACGAAGCTTTTACCGAAAAGTTTCACTATATCACAAATTTTAAGTACTGTAATTTGTATTTTTCCTAACAGTACTTACCTCGAACTACTTTCTTAGGAGCATGTGGGATATCCTTCCTATCCGGCCAAGAATTTTGCGCAGTCCCCCCTACCTCCGTTTTCCTTGTCAGGTCCCTCCGTGGCGGATGGATACGTGCCCTGAGGCGACCCGGGTTCAGCGCGTGGGTGCGCAACTGAGTCTTTGTCGCCAGTAGGCATACAGTGTTTTTACCTCGAACTCCTGTAAGGCACCCGGGGCAGGATGGGTGGGCAATAACCCGAAAGTAGTTCGAGGTAAGTACTGTTAGGAAAAATACAAAATACTTAAAATTTGTGATTTGTTCCAACACGGAGTACTTACCTCGAACTACTTTCTTAGGAGTCTTACACTTTAGGAGGTGGGGGTGGACTTACAGGCCAGAAGACCCACTACTACCATCCCAGGACATGGGACCTACATAGGCAGCTAGGTCCAGACGACACAAAGAACAGGGTAGGAGAGTTGGGGGAAGCACGCAAAAGTCTACCTGTTTGTAAAAACTCACCTTTATGAATAATCCGGGCATGGCTTCCAAAACATCCATCTCTCACATGGGAGGAGGGAAGGGAAGGGAAAAGGGTAGCAAGGAAAGGGGAGTAAGGGGGAAACTTGTGTCGCTCGGGCTACCCGGGGCCGTAGACCTTAACTTGTTGCAGGGCGGAAATCACTGGTCCAATGGAGAAGGAGTCCAGGGACTTCCTCGTGCAGTCTTTCAGGTAGTGGGCCGTAAAGGTGGACTGTCTAGACCATGTGCCTGCTCGCATGATTTGGCCCACTGCCATGTTGCTGTCAAATGCCAAAGAAGTGCTAAGACCTCTAATATCATGGGGTCGCGGGGTACCCGGGACTGTAGACCCCTCACTTGCGTAAGCTCTCTTGATGACTTGCCGAAGCCAGAAGGAGATCGTGTTCTTTGACACTGCCTTCTTTACCGGGCCTGAGGAAACAAACAGACTTTTGATGGCCGGCCGGAGTCTGGCTGTCCTAACCGTTCTCACTGGACATAGGAGCAAGTCTTCCGGGTTGTCCAAGTGAGGGATCGCCGGGACTGAGAACCCCTCGAACCTTGGGTCTGCAATGGCCGGGTTCTGAGTTTTGGCCACGAACACAGGCAGAAACTTAAAGGACAGGTCCTTCCACCCTTTCGAGTGCGAGACCTCGAATGACAAGCCGTGGCGCTCACTCACACGTTTGGCTGAGGCCAGAGCGAGCAAAAACACCATCTTGAGGGTGAGGTCTTTATCTTGGATGTCCTTGAGGGGATCAAAGGGAGGCCTTGTCAAAACCTTGAGAACCTTGGCCACATCCCACTGCGGGACCCGAGCGGCGCGGGGGGAATAAGACTGCTCGAAACTTTTGATGAGCATGGAAATCTGGCGAGAGGCCCACAGGTCGATGCCTCCGAGATGAAAGACCTGCCCCAGGACCCCCTTGATGGCTGGAATGGAGACCCCCAGGTCGTCCCTCAGGTGGACCAGGAAGTCTGCAATCTTGTGGACTGATGCATCAAGAGGCCTCAGGTTCTGCGTGACACACCACTTCACAAACGTGGCCCACTTGGCCTGGTACACCACGATCGAGGACTTCCGCAGATACCCTGACATCCTCGAAGCTGTCTTCTCCGAGTATCCTTCTTTCCTTAATAGACACTCGATGACCTCCACGCGTGTAGCTGGAGGCACTGAGGGTATTCGTGAAACCTTCGAAAGTGGGGCTGCCGCAGAAGGTCTTCCCTTATTGGTAGGGGCCACGGAGGATGGGTGGACAGGTCCTGTATATCTGCGAACCACTCCCTCTCCAGCCACCAGGCCGCTACCAAAGTCATCATTGTTGCCCTTGATTGTCTGAGCCCGTTGAACACCTGCATGAGAATCTCGAAGGGGGCAAAGGCATACACGTCAAGTCCGTCCCACGAGTGCTGGAAGGCGTCCTCGAACGCTGCTGCCGGGTCTGGCACAGGAGAACAGAATACGGGGAGCTTCGCGTTGAGCCTTGTCGTGAACAGATCTATCACCGGTGAGCCCCACAACTGTAGGACCTTCTGGGCCACTTGTGGGTGTAGGGACCACTCCAACCCCACTATTGTCCTGCTCTGCTGAGGCTGTCGGCTAGAAAGTTTCTCTTCCCCGGAAAGAACCTGGCTGTGAGAATGATGTGATTCCTCTCGGCCCATTCCAGGACTCGAGCCGTGAGATCGCACAGCTCCCTTGATCTCAATCCTCCTTGCTTCTTTATGTACGCCACCACGGTGGCGTTGTCGCACATGAGGGCTATTGCATTTCCCCTCAGACGATGGGCAAATATTGAGAGGGCCTTTTGAACTGCCAGTAGTTCGAGCAGGTTTATGTGGAGGAGCTTCTCCGGGGACCACTTTCCCTCTGCTGTCTCTTCGAGCAGATGGGCTCCTCACCCCTCCTTTGACGCATCCGTGAAGAGCAACATCTCCGGAGGAGCAGACGCGAACGGCACACCCCGTAGGGCATTCGCCCTGTCGGACCACCAGAGGAGCATGTTTCTGGTGTCTGGGGTCATCATGACTAGGGATTGAGGTGGGTCTCCCAGTGACCAGAGGTCTTTCAGATTCCACTGGACCAGCCTCAGCTTGAGCCTCCCCTGAGGAACTAGCTTCTCTAACTAGACCAGGTGGCCCACGAGTCTCTGCCACTCCTTGGCTCTCATTGGTGCATTTTCTAGGAATGGCCGAATCATGTGATCCAGATTGTCCAGCCTCTCTTGAGAGGGGAATGCCCTTGTTACCTGGGAGTCCAGGACCATCCCTAGGTACATCATCCTGGTGGTGGGGATCAACTGGGACTTCTCCAGAATGATGGTAACTCCCAGTTCCCGGCAGAACTGTAACAGCTTTGCCCCCTGCTCCTTTAAGGCTGCCTCTGAGGCTGAAAGAAGCAACCAGTCGTCGAGATACCTGAGCAGCCTGATGCCCTGCTTGTGTGCCCAGGCTGATACTACGGTGAATACCCTCGTGAAGACCTGAGGTGCCGTTGACAGACTGAAGCAGAGAGTCCTGAACTGCAGAGACTGGGCTCCCCACTTCACCCTGAGGAACTTCCTGCTGGAGGGGTGTATGGGGATCTGAAAGTAGGCGTCCTTGAGGTCCAGGGACATCATGAAATCCCCTTGCCTCCAGGCTGCCAGTACCGACTTCAGCGTGTCCATCTTGAAGGACGTCTTCCTGATGAACTTGTTTAGGGCCGAGAGGTCGATGACTTGTCTCCAACCCCCCGTAGCTTTTTCCACCAGGAAGAGCCTGCTGTAAAACCCCGGGAACGATTCCCGGACGGGTTGCAGTGCTCCTTTGTCCAACATGGCCGACACCTCCTGCAAGGCTGCTCTCCTCATGTGATCCTTGGGGGCCAGCCACTCCGCCCGATGCTCGGAAATCAGAGGAGGAGGTTCTGTCAGGAAGGGAATCCTGTATCCCTCCATGAGGACTGCCATGGTCCATGGGTCCGCACCGTTGTCCTGCCATGGTTGCCAATGGTATTTGACGCATCCCCCCACCTGTGGCGTGGGAAGGTGTAGGGGGCCTCTCTTCCTATCTCTTTCTGGGGAGACGGTTTGAGCAGCCTCGTCTCGGGCCCAAGTATTTCTGTCTAAAAGAAGGCCTGGGCTGGGGCTCCACTTCTGCGGGAGGGCCGCGAGGACTGATCCCAGGAAGGGGAGGGGGCTTCTGTCTAGCTGGTGGCGTAGGCGGGTAGGGCCCGTCCACAGACGGTCTTCTATGTGGAGGTCGTCTTGTTGCTGGCTGCTTAGGCTCAGCCGAGCCCTTGAGTTTCCCCACTCTTTCCATTGTCTCCGCTACCGTCTGTAGGGAGAACAGGGTCTCACCTCACATCGGAGCATTCCTAAGGAACTTGGCCTTACGCTCGGGGAGTCTACGAGGGAGCCTGTTTAGCACCGTGTCCCTCCTTCTTAAGATCCAGTTTGCTGTCTGAGTCAAGGACTGGAACATTAAGAATTTCATGGCCTTGCCTCCAGAGCGTATGAGCTCATGCAAGAGAGCTTGATTCTCCGGCACCGAGAGATCGTGGGAGAGTTGAAAGCCTGCTAAGGTGCATGCCCACCAGTCCAACCAGGAGGCCACACTGATGATGTTCTGAGACCTGTCCTCCATCATAGTGGCCTCTGCCTGTGAGAAGACCACTGGGGCAGTAAGGATCCTTCCATCCGTGCTGCCCTGGCTCAGAGCCGCAACAGCTTCTTCCATTGTCCGAGGCCCCACAGGCAGTCCGAATGGCACATAAAATATCTTCTGGGTCCTTAGTCCAGGCAGGAGCTTGAAGGATCCTTGAGGCCTGAGGGAGTTCTTGGGTCCTGATACAAAACGGTCGACGTGGTTCATGCCAGGGACACGTCTGGAGCCATTGGTAGGGTCAAGGATGGTTTCGGCTGTACCGGGTTGGCCACCATCCTACCCAAACCTGAAACCCAGGCTTGCTCTGAGGATGGTTTGGGCTCATCTAACCTGCGGTGGTGCTGTATGAGTGCTAACACTTTCCTGTAAGAGGATGCTTCATCAGGCGAACACTCTCCAGCATCTACTAGGCCCTCTACCACTTGATCCTCCGTGTTGGCTGCTTCTTCGATCATAGATAGATCCGTGGGGGCAGTCGCATCCCTGGCATCCAGCTGGCTCGACGGAGCGGCTATATCCATCACGGATGGAGCCCTCGAGGGGGAGGTAGCGGTCATGGGTCTACCCCCTCCCGGAGGAATCCATGGGATCCGTGGTGAGTGACTGCCATGCTGTGCCAGCGGCTGCATCCGATGCCTGGATGGAACCGGTGAGACTTCGGGCATGGGAGCCATGCTGCTGGGCTGAGCCAGCAGCTGCCTCCGCTGAACGGATGGAGCCGGTGACTTGCCGGGCAAGGGAAAGTTAGTGTATGCCAACAGTTGCATCTGAAGCGCAGATGGAGCCAAAGAGACACTGGGCAAAGGGATGATAGCGGCTCCAGCAGCCACCGCCGAGGGCAGGCACTGGAGCGGCACGAGCCCTGTTCGACCCGTAAGGGGGAAAAACTAATTTACCTAATTTTGCCCTCTTCTTCTTCTTGCTCTTTCTCATGGCAATTTTGGCCTTCTTCCTAGATAGGCCTGAGTTCGAGCTCGACTTCTTTCTCTTCGCCTTCTTTTTCTTTTACCTCATCTCCCGGTCGCTGGAGTCTTCCGACGATGAAGAGCTGGAGGCCGAGGTATCGTCCGAGGAAGACGAAGAAGAAAAGGAGCTATCCGAGGCCCCTGAGTCCTCTTCCACCAACATGGGGGCTTGCAATTGTGCTACCAGGGTCACGGGTTGCATGAAATCAGGAGGTAGCCCAACAGAAGGCGCCGGAGGCGTGAGCAGTGACCCACGAGGCAAACCAGCCAGAAAACTCTTCGTCCTGCCGCATGGGTGAACTGAAGGGCGTCTTGGCGCCGTCCACACAATGGAATCGGGGTCTGAAGAGCTCGTGGCTCGTCTTTTCCTGTCTTGGTCGGCCCCTGAAGACGCTGTACCTGAAAAACACTGCCACGATGGAGGGGAAGGAGCAGATGTTCCTGATCTCCCCCACACCGGATCCTAATTTGAGACGGGTCCTGTGGGCACCAGAACCTCGTTTACAGAAAGCCCTCCCGTAACAACAGAAGATTCCTCACTCGTCTGCGTAGGCACAATGCAATTTGATCTATTAAAATTAGACTCATGGGGAACAACAATGGGCTGTTTCCCCGCAACTGACTTACCTCGTCCCCTACTCTGGGTAGGGGAAGGGGAATCACTCTCCGAAGGAGCTGAAGGAGACGTTAACGGAGACACGAGACCAGGCTTCCTCGTTGACCGCTTTGATGCCTTCTTTTTCTTGGTACCGTGCAAGGCCCTTTGCAGTTCCAGCCAGGACTCACACTCCGGACACGTGGAAGCAGGCGAGCACACTTTGCCTCGACACGTGGTGCACAATGTGTGCGGATCGATGTTCACCTTGGAAAGCCATGCCCCGCATGACTTACCGGCCTTGGGACCGGGACAACGACGTTGGGATTCCATAAGGGTAATCACAAGCAACACAAGTAACACAAGGATCGGGAAAACACAAAGGGAACACGTGGAACACAATGGTGGGACGAACGGGATGTGAGAGAGACCAGCGAGATGTTATCTATGCCGCGACCAGATGCCTACTGGCGACAAAGACTCAGTAGCGCACCCATGCGCTGAACCCGGGTCGCCTCAGGGCACGTATCCATCTGCCATGGAGGGACCCGACAAGGGAAATGGAGGTGGGGGGACTGCGCAAAATTCTTGGTCGGATAGGGAGGAAATCCCAGATACTCCTAGGAAAGTAGTTTGAGGTAAGTACTCCATGTTGAAACAAATATAGTTTCAAAATCTGTGCCTTTGGTGTATTTATCAAATAACTTTGATATGGGACTGGTTCTTGGACTAGGATAGATTGGAGTCTGGAGGAATCTTGTAATCTTCTTTAAGTACAGTCAGCAACCACAGATCGGGATGAAGTCTCTTCCAAATGTGATGTAAGTATGACAGTTTACTTCCTACTGGAATTTGTAAGGAAGGATCATCATAATATTCTCTGATAAGATCTCCTAGTCCAGCCTGCAACTCTTCTGAAAAGTTTACAAGATGGGAATCCTGATGTTCTACCACTGATACGAAAAGAATTTCTTTGTGACAATTCTATGGCTATTGAAGCAATTGGCCTAAAATCGGAATCATGGGTACTCCTAGAAAGACGCTTCCGATTTCAAGTACCTGCTTGAGCAATCACTTACCGGGTAATTCTATTTACATCCAAAACTGAACCGAAAATATTGGAAGAAACCAATATTTCTATACCTCAGAGACTATCACAACTATTGAGCCACATACTAGTTCTCTCCTCTTAAATACACAAAGGCTGCTACAGCCTCAGAAATCACATCTGAAATATTTTTAACTAAACAAAACATAAACCAAAACCAAATTTAAATCCTATTGCCTGAAAATCTCTTTTCTAAAAGACTAGCAACATCTACTATAGAATCATCAAAGTAAGCATTTATACCCACTAGCATTTCTTCAATAAATCAGCTTGCAAACCCAGCATTCAAAGATTTTGTACTAATTCAATAATAGTGGGCTCTATACCAGCGCTTAAATTGAAATCTAGAACAAGATTTGAGGGCTGAATTGTAAATATAAGTAATAAAAATTTATATAAGTCAGAACATCGTGGTATAGCAAGATTTCAATGCTAAATGAGAAATAGAATTACAAGCCTTCATAAAAGAAGATAAAAATGTTGAGCGCTTTGAAGCTCATCACTAAAAAACTTAATTAATTAAGTGATGTATTAGAATTTGATGCTGAGATATTAACATCATCATCTCCACTATAATCAACAAGACTAGTCTTCTCCAAATATCCCCCTCAACTAAATGGAAGTTTCCTTTTGCACTCTGAAGTTTAACTTGGTCGGCAATCATAGAAACCTAATTGCCTATAAAAGCATACTGAGGTCTTTGCATTCCACAAAATGGTTATCTAAATAAAAATACAATAAAACAATACTAACTGAATCCAATGTAAGACATGAAGGGATGAGAATGACAAAATGCAGTTAACACAAGTCTGCATTATATGATATCTAAGATGTATTACACAGAAGGTCCTCAACTCTCAATTGGTTCCAAGAAGCTGTTTGTAAGTTTAATTTTGTTAAATTTTGGCCTAGGGTTGGCCTAACCTGAATCCCAAGCCTATGATTTCCAGCTACAAAAGTCAATAAATAGTTGGGTTTCATATGTAATAGATATAAGGTTATTACAAGTGTTGTTTTGCTTACTATTTTAAATGACATAATATTGTTTTATTACAGTATTCATCTTATCTTTGTTATTTTCAACTCGATTTGTGTTTATATCTCCGAATGTTTTTAAGTTGTGACTGCCTGTACCAGGGTTATCCCTAATAATAACTGATGGCCCAAGATCTTATTCAAGCATACGATGACACAAATTTTCAGCTAATACTTGTTTTACAGTGCAAAACAGTAGTAAACCAAGGGGTTTGGTTATCAATAGAAAACAAAACACATACTTATTATGTATGGTTTTGTATCAGGAAAACAATACAAAATAATGGGTTGACACACTTTCTTACACACATAATCTTATAATGTACTGTATAAGTCAAACACACACAATTCCTTACTTACCAAAGTCTGGTTTCAGCTGTGGTATGAAAACACTAACTGATCCGGCTCTTGGGTCCAACACAGCATCTTCCAAAGTTCTAGAAAGTAAATACATAAGAAAATAATGTCAATCATTACTAAAAGGCAGTTTAATAACATATCCTAACATGGCTGGCCTGAATTTTTTTTTTTTTAAATGTCGGCTACCCCCCAAAATTGGGGGAAGTGCCTTGGTATATGTATGTATGTATGTACCAATACCCTTAACCAAGTTGATTCCAAAATTTTACATTTGCTGCAGACTGATGTTTTGAGATCAAATTAAATCTAGTATGCATTTGTTAAAATCAAGTTTTTTGTCTGTTAACTTTTAAGATTATATGAAACAAGCAAGACAAACATGTGCTGGTCAATGTACAAATAAGTTAGGTTTCTATTGAATAGCAGATGTTTACCTAAAATATACCAATGCATTTTATTTTTATATCTTCATTAAATTACACTGCATTCATGGCTATAGCAGTTTCTTTCAAATATAAACCCCTACTAAATGATCATAGATTTAAAAAACTAAGTGATCAATACACCAGTCTTTTTCTCTAGAAAGATAATATTCTCATTGTACAAAATTCACTAAGAATCAAAAAATGAAGTTGGAAAATATTAGGTATTGGTTGGTTAGCTGGAGAGCAGATCCAAAAACCCTTAAGCAAACAGCTCTAGCAGTCGGCTATTCTACTGCAGATTATTGTTCACCAGTGTGGGAAAGATCATGCCATGCAAAGAAAGTAAATCCAGAACTTGATAGTCTGTTGAATAATCACTGACATATCAAAGGCAACACCCCTAACATCTCTTTATAGACTGGCCAGTATTGTAACACCTGAAATTCAAAAGATGCTATTACCAAAAATACCAGCAATTCCCATCCACAACTAAGAAATGCTTCTCTTGGTAAAGATAAACAAAGTCAGCGATCTGCACTAAAGATGCTTCAGAGCAGTACCCCTTCTATGACAGCAATTGCAGAAGATAACCCATATTGCATGGGAGACAGCTGCAAAGAACCATTGCAGGTACCCTGACATCTTTCCTGTACCTCACAAACCTAATTGTTGTGCAAGTGACTTCACAGACTGGTGGTACCTCTGAAAGTGTGGATGACAGAGAATTGTTCCAGGGGGAAGCTCTTTTGGAACCTTAACCAAAACAGCTAAGAAATCAGGATACCACTCTGCTTGTGGCCATCTGGGAGCAACTAGAGTCATCCTAAGTCCCAGTGTCATTAGCATTTTCGTGGATAAGTCAAAGAATCAGGTAGATTAAAAAAAGGAAGTGGCCATGTAAATTATCTAATGTGTTGGAAAACATCCTCAAGCACTGCCTATAGATCTGGAACAGAAAAAAACAGTCTTCCTTAGGTCACTCTCGTTGTCAATTATCTGCACAGCAATTGGAGAGCTCTTAGTGTGTTGGAGTGTGGCCTTCACTGCAGGAATTCTAATGCCAAAAACTTGTGTTGGAGTGTGGCCTTCACTGCAGGAATTCTAATGCCAAAAACTTGTCAATGTAGATAAGAGCCCTCCCGGATCCTAATGAGTGCTCCTCAGTGATAGAGCCAGAGATGTAGACACTATACAGGATATAGTGGACTGCACTCTCAAAGGAGAGAAGAGCTATACTGTATAGCTTCTTTGGCATCATCTTGGACATTGAAAAGGATGATGCCAAAGCATTCTTGGCCTTCTTTTCCTCTTCAAAGTGAACGCTTGCCACTAAACAAGAAGCTACCATCTGCAATCAACACATAGGGATGATTGCGAATAATGATGATCCCTACAAAAAGCAATGTATACAAATTGATCAACTACTTTACCACAAACTAGTTATGATGTTCGCACTTTCCCCCATATCCTGCTTAGCCTCAATAACAACAGATGAAGCCAGCAAAGCAATCATTCAAAACTTAAAAAATAAGAGAAAGAATTAATAAACCTGGTTATAGGGTACAATCATGTCAGTAACCATTGTGGCCAAAGACAAATGTGAAGTCTTTGACACAAGTGAGAGGGGCTATTCCCAAACATTCATCACCTGTCATTAGCTACTGCGTTAACAAACTTAACGGCCACCCCAGCTTTACTAAAGACATTCCCTATTTTAACAGATGATCGGTTTGTATATGCTTAGTACCAAACTGAATCTTTTCATGCTTCTCAATTTATTCCAGGACATATATCTAGCCAGATTTTCAGTTACAAAAGAGGCGATAGATCTTCAATATCAATAACTGTATGATAGGCAGATTAATACAACACACACAAAATACAGTATGTTATAAATCAAAAGAAAATTTTAAGATATGGACAAATCAAAATAAAATAGTAAAATACTACAATGATTTAGTCTTACAATAAAAAGATCATACATTAGAAATATACAGAGAATTGGTCCTTATAATGAAACAATGACGACCAAAACTTGGGACCAGGTAGTGGTTGTAGGCTTTTGCCGATCTTAATATAATGTAAAGCCTCAGTACTGAATTAGGATTAAATCCACATGATTATAAAAGAATATAGTTTACCATTCAAACCAGAATTACACAACAAAAGATTAAGATTGTGACCATATAAGCTATATAAACTCAAGTTCAGAAGCTTACTTGCTGGTAGTAAAAGGCACTGATACCATAAGTTTGTTGTTATGTGAACAAGATAGCTCATCCTCATTCTAATAAACATTGGTGGTACAAACACTACAGTTACATCAACTATTACATTCTCTTACCAGATTCAGCAGAAAAACAAAAAAGTAACTTAGGAATGTTTCTATTTGTGTAAGAGCATTTACAGTTTTTCAAAAATATCCATCCCAACATATTTCCCATTTAGAAAAATTCATAAAAATCGACCACTGTTCATTACTTCATTAGAAAAGATTTCCAATAAAAACATTACTCTATATTGGCATTAAAAACACAAGGCATGAAATGATGAGCAATTACCTCTCCTCCATTTCCACATCATCGTCATCATCTTCACCATCCGCGGTGATAACTTCATCCTCATCGACTGCATTTTCGTATACCATTGACATTTTATCTTTTTTTCTCAATTTACCTTTCAGAATACCTTCAATATCATCTTCTTCCTCTACACCTAAATCTGTCTGACGCATTAAGTGACGAATAATATCTTCAGCAACTGCGTTTCGGTAGACATCCAATTTTGAAACTCCCAAAACCTGCAAAAATCATTATGACATCATGTGGTATGTGTATGAATGTCTTCCTCTAGTCTTTAAACCTCAAGAAATAATGTAGTGTTCAAAATTATTATACTGTATAATGCTTGTCATGAACCCCCTGTGGTACACATTTATTAGATAGCCTAACTTTCATATATGCTATTTTTTCAATTACATGTGGTTTTCCAATGCAATTATTTACCACAAATCACCAAAATCTTAATATGCTTTCTCTCCTCAGGTATTCATAAGATGCAATGATAGATCGCAATACAGTGCTGGGTGGTTCCAAGAATAGAAGGTATAGGTGTTGTGATTAAAGTTATCAATAAATATATTAAAGTTGTAAAGATTCGCTTCATTGCAATAATCATTATGACTCACATGAAATATACAAATACTATTGTAAGCTATAAAAGACACATGCATTGAAGCCGCAATTTGAAGGCATTAAAGAAATGAAAAATTCAGTAAAGATTTAAATTAATTCAACGGCATATTTATGAATCACAGCCCTTCATTGGAACATAGGTGATGGTACCACACACGCCACCACAACCCTTGAACCAGCTTTGAGTGAGAAGCAATATCAACTCCAGGGGAGGCTCATAAAAATGGAAAATTCGGAGATAATTTGTATTTTTCCTTAACTACAGTGAACCCTCGTTTATCGCGGTAGATAGATTCCAGACCTGACCGCGATAGGTGAAAATCCGCGAAGTAGTGACACCATATTTACCTATTTATTTAACATGTATATTCAGACTTTTAAAACCTTCCCTTGTACGTAGTACTGTTAACAAACTACCCTTTAATGTACAGAACACTTAATGCATGTACTACAGTACCCTAAACTAAAACAGGCACAAATATTAAAGGCGACTTTATATCATGCGTTTCCTAAACACGCCAAAAAGCACGATAAAAAATGGCAACCAATGTTTTGTTTACGTTTAACTCTGATCATAATGAAGAAACAAACGCATTTACACATCTGTGTATAGGTTAGTTTTTGCATCGATTATATTGATTATTCAGTACAGTATGTTGATTTTGTTATTACCAATGTTTTACTTAATTTTTCTTAGGACTTCCAAATGAAATGTTTTTCTTTATGACGCCGCCTGAAACGACGGCGTCATAAAGTACGCTCAGTAAACAAACAAGGCATTTAACGCGCATGATGAAAGTGATAAATAATATTACAGTAAAAGCTTTTATAAAATATGTTATTACAAATATTATTTACCGTATCTATATAAAATCATACATACGTAGCAAAGCAGGAAAACAATTTACGAGAGAGAGAGAGAGAGAGAGAGAGAGAGAGAGAGAGAGAGAGAGAGAGAGAGAGAGAGAGAGAGAGTTGTTTTACATACGTAAATGTAAATTTTAAACAAAAAAAAAATAGCCCCATTTCATATAAAATAGATTACAAATATTTTACTTTATCATATTACAGTAGTCTGTATAATACTGTAAAGTTCAGTACAGTATGCTGTTGTTATAATCGTGGCGATGAAATTCTCACGAAACAAAAACACGCCATTTGATTACAACAGCTGATTCATTCTCTCTCTCTCTCTCTCTCTCTCTCTCTCTCTCTCTCTCTCTCTCTCTCTCTCTCTCTCTCTCTCTCTCTCTCTCTCTCTCTCTCTCTCTCTCTCTGTGGGCTACTTTTCACTACCTCCCATCCCTTACCTCTCTCTATCTCTCTAACAAATGATATCTTTGTTGCTCCTCAAAGTTTCATTTATATTGAAAATCAATCATGATTCAATTTTCCTTACTTTCTCCAATCTCGCACCATCGGTCACATCGCGGTATTTTCGAAATTTCTGGAAAATCTGCAATATATGTATATACATGGGTTATGAAAAAAATCCGCGAAGTGGTGAATCCGCGATGGTCGAACCGCGAAGTAGCGAGGGCTCACTGTAATACTAACCTGGAGTTATTTACGTGGATTACCTTTCAGCGTAACTGGAAAGTAGCCATTCAACTTTAATTTCGAGGTGGCAACCCTGCCTAACCGCGCGTGGGTAGACTGGGGGGTACCCAGCTGCCTCTATATGTACTCTCACAGCAATGAATGTTACTTTTGATTGCAGGCAGGACTTCTGTGGGACAGGTGATGGCTGGCCAATTTATATAAATAACTCCAGGTTTGATTTAGGGAAAAATTCGAATTATCACTGAATTTGTCATTTGTTCCCATACTAACAAGCCTTCCGTTATTCATGTGGATGAGTCACTCGTAAGGTAGGTGGAAGTCCTAGTTCTGGCATGGACATTGACCTGGTTTTACCTAGTACAGTATATGACTGTGGTCTAGGGAAAACTTTGACACCTGGCTAAAATATACAAAGTGAGTATAATAGCGTAATAGCGGCCTGTGCAATACATTGTAATAGAGGTTGTTGTCTTGTATGAACACCTTCCGAGTTTATATAGGAAAACAAGACATATCCCATTGCTTCCCTCGAAGAAAGCAATGGGGACATGGACAGTATACAAATATGTAACTTATACTATACTACAAAAGGGAAATGATATTTACCTGCAGAGGTTGAAGCCAGCTTGCAGAGACCCCCATGGTGCTGTACCCATAAGGAGGGGAAGATGAATAAAGGAAAGCCAGACATTCTCTCATTCATCCCATTCTCAACCCGGGTAACCAATGACCTTAACCAACTGCTACTTGCCCATCAAGGAGCCCGAAGTATCTTAAGCCACTTGTTGAGCAACCACCACAGGTCCGCTAGTCAATGTATCGAGTCTCCTGTGGGTCACGCCTTTTAAAGAATGGGCGGTGAAGGTGGTCTGTCTCTTCCACACGCCTGCTTGAAGTTCTTGCAACACGGAGAAGTTGCGTTTGAATGCACAAGGTGGGTTGATTCCCGTGACATCATGCGCTCTAGGTCGACGAGCCAGAGGAGGATCGGGAGCCAAGGCTCTTTCGATTACTTGGCAGATCCAGTAGGAAATCGTGTTCTTGGTGATCCTCCTCTTTACTCTGCCTGAGCTAACGAACAGAGGTGTTAGTCAGGGCCATGTTGCAGCAGTGCGTTTAAGATAGTGTCTCAATCTCCTCACTGGGCATAGTAACAACTGATCTCGGTCATTGGTTACAGAATAAAGACTCGCAATCAGAAAAGGCCCGAATCTATGGTCCAGTAGCCCCAGATTTTGAGTCTTAGCAATAAACTCAGGGAAGGAGCCGAGTGTCCCTTCCTCCCATCCCCTTGAATGGGCGATGTCCTACGAGAGGCCATGTAATTCACCGACTCTCTTTGCCGAGGCTAAAGCGAGCCGGAACGCCATCTTCAAAGTGAGGTTTCGGTCAGTTTCATGGCATAACGGTTCTTGGAGGTCCCTTTAAGGATCTCAAGATGCGAACCACGTTCCAAGGAGGAAGCCTAATCTCTGACTGAAGGCAAGTGATCTCATAACTCCGTATGAGTAAAGAAAGCTCCAACGAAGAGGAAATATCCACTCCCTTCAGCTTAAAGGCAAGGCTTAAGGCTGAGTGATAACCTTTCACCGCCGAAACTGAAAGGAGCTTTTCCTCCCGAAGGTATACAAGGAACTCCGCTATTACTAGAATAGTGGCATTAAGTGAGAGATATTCCTTCCACGACACCAACCACAGAATACTCTCCATTTTGCTTGGTATACCGAGGCTGAAGACCTACGCAAGTATCTGGACATTTGTTCTGCAACTTGTCATGAAAAGATCTTCTGAGAGAGGAGAGGCTGGATAGTCTCCACGCGTGAAGTCAAAGCGACTGCACGGTCTTGTGGAAGATGTTCGCGTGTAGTAGTTTGAGTAGATCTGGTCATGGAGAGAGCTCTCTAGGTAGATCTACTACAAGTTGCAGGAGGTCTGGAAAACACTGCATGATGCCATAGCAGAACTACAAGGGTCATCATTAGATCTATGGATGCTCTGGTCTTGTTGAGCAGTCTTCTCATCAGACAAAACGGGGGAAAGGCGTACATGTCGTTGTTGACCCACCGTCGTCCCTAAGGGTTCGGGTCTGGAGAACAGTACAGCGGAAGCTTGCTGTTCAGATATGTTGAGTATAGGTCTACAGTCGGGGAACCCCACAAAGTCAGGACTTTGTTGGCTATCTAATGATTCAAAGACCATTCGGAGCCTACTATCTGAGTCGCTCTGCTCACATTGTCTGCGATCACATTCCTCTTGCCTGGAATGAATCAAGCTGATAGATACCGAATGTTCTTCTGACCATCTGAGGATCTTTACTGCAAGATGGCATAAAGGGTGCGAAAAAGTACCGCCCTGTTTGTTTATGTAAGCCACTACTGTGGTGTTGTTGCTCATCAACACCACAGAAAGACCTGCCAGCAACTGTTGGAACTGATGAAGAGCTAGATAGGCCTCTCTCATCTCTCGAAGATTTATGTGCTAGTACCTTTCTGACTCTGACAAAAGGCCGGAGAACATATGGTGCAGCAGGTGAGGCCCCCACCCTTCTTTTGATGCATCTGTGAAGAGCATTAAATTCGGAGGGGGAACAAGAAAATTCTGGCCCTATCAAAGGTTTCCATCTACCAACTCAAATCTGTCACTAAATCCTGAGTTATGGGAACTTGGGTGTCTGGTGGATCGGAGTGTTGACTCCACATGGACTGCAGCTGCCAATGCAGGGATCTTATCCTGAGACAGCCGTTTGGAACAAGACGGACGAGAGAGGTTAGATGACCTAACAGACTCTACCAATGAGTGGCTGGAAGAACTTCTTTTTTGAGGAAGGGTGCAGCCACTTCCTTCAGTCTGTGTACCTAGAGCTTGAGCACCATCTAGAAGTGTGCTCAGATCGTGATGACCTACGATCCTTCAGATCTTCTGACAGTCGCGAACGGCCATCAAGGGATGAGTGTCCAGAAGGGCGAGGCGATGGCGATGCTCATCCATTGGCGCTGGTTCCCAGAAGATCTACACCTACAACCTGCAGGTCCCTGTGGGGAGAAAGGGTTGAAGATTAGGGGACGATGAGGTCCCAGGATGGAGAGGGGGTTCGTTGTCAGCAGGAGGTCGTTGGAGAGGCGAACACAAGCGATCACCTCGTTCGCTCATGGACCTCGCACATTTCCAGAAAAGGAGAAGTGTCCTTCCTAGCACCATGCTGAAGGCGCAGCAGCTCCTACTCGGAAGGGGGTCCCGAAATCCCTAAGGACGACCACACCTGCTAAAGATTTGAAAGGGAGAATGGCTCCCTGGCAGCTGGAGGTGAAGTTGCTCCTCTAGGGGAAGCAACATCCTCCCAATGCCTCGGGGTTGCCAGGGAGTTAGTTGATCTGTGCTCCTACTAGATCGTCCCTTGGAAGAGTGCAAGCGAGAAGGAGCTTTTGAAAGAGATTTGGTAGAGTGTAAGCGATAAGGAGCTTTTGAAAGAGATTTGATGATGCACGAAGAACGCGCTTTCCTCGCCCCTGTGGAAGAAAGATCACAATTAGCCTTCTTCCTGCGCTGCCCAAATTTCTCCAATTGGGAAGCAGGCCATTCCCTACACTCTGCGCAGGGCAAGCCCTGCTTGCAGCGATGCCCTCCGCCAAAAAACACAAGAAAGTGCAAGTCAGTCTCCAACGAAGACATGAAAGTACCGCACGCGGCACCCTTGCGTCCTGGACAGGTTCGCATGAAGGCGAGTGTAGAAAGAACACGCATACCTGAAAAGAGAAAGCAAAAATCAAAAAATCCAATGGCAGTCAGGGAGGGAGAGGACACGCCCGATCTCTACCGAGCCATAAGAAAAAGTGACGTCTCTCACTGCTGTGAGAGTATATATAGAGGCAGCTAGGTACCCCCAGCCTACCCACTCAAGCGGTTAGGCAGGATTGCCACCTCACAAATAAAATCTAATGGCTACCTTCCAGCAACGCTAAAAGATAATCCACATAAATAACGGAAGGTTTGTTAGTATGGGAACAAATATCTAATAAGCTTAGAATAAAAAGGTGGGTATAATTTTCTGTCATTATTTTAGGAACTAGAGCAATACCTAAGAATAATAAGTTGTAATGAGGAAATCACTTTAATTATCAGTTAAAATAACTACTTGAGATATCAATATTGAATTAATTTTGATTCATAAAAAATATGGAGAAAATCCCACTGCTTACTATCCCAACCTTTACAATAATTAACTTCAACAAATACCTATAAACCACTGTACAGTATACTAAACAACCCCATATCATTATTAGTAAGTTACACAAAGGCATTCAATACGAAAGTCTTTTTACAGTCTTTCTAAATAATTTATACATCCCACTATAACTGCGAAAAATGTAACTGGGAAAAACAAACCTTAAAATAAAAATATCTTTCTTATCATTTCTTAATTTGAGCCTTTACCTTTAGGAATGGTTTGATAACTGCGAGAATGACTTTATTGTCTAATTCTTCTCCACCAATTTTGGCAAGTTCCTCCATGATAATGCCACATAAGTGTAGCTTTATCCCCAAGGGTGTAACATTGGTATGGTCGTCTGCACGAATAACGTCGGCATCAAGAATGTTCATGTATCTTACAACTTCTTTGACAGTCCACTGCTGTAGTTTTAAATGGACGAAAACTTGTCGAAGCACTCTTCTCAAAAACTGAAAATAAGAGGGAATAAGATTGACTGGTTTCAAAGAATACTAATTATTTGCTGGCAAAAGTTTGAATACTATTTGTGACTTATTGAAGCCAATATCAAACATAACCTATAACATAGGTCAATCAGTTTAAAAATATGAAATCATCCACAGGCATATCAACAAACTAATTACAATATTCCTTAGTAGTGAATTATGGAGGTTATGATATACGGTATTACTGTAAAAACATTGTTTCAAACATATACTTCTTTATATAAATAAATACTTCAGACAGAAATATTTATCCACAATAGGACCAGGTTTTCAGAAAATGACATTTTTAAATTTGTGAACTGCTACCAGCTAAGCATAACTTCACAGACTAGGCTATCAATCTAGTTCACAACTTTAAAAATGCTAAAAATGTTTTCAAGTACTATATAACCACATTTAAAATGATAAAATTAACTTCAACATACAGGTGCAATATGTGTACTTTCTCCTCATTGCTCCTTACAAATATAATAAAGAAAACACATGTTTATGGAAAATCTAATGACATTTAATTTTTCTTATACAATTGGAGCATTCTAATGCAAATATTTCCGTAAAAAAAGACAAATTTTTAAGAATTATGTTATTTTTATAATAAAATAAATTTTTGAATATACTTACCCGGTGATTATAATAGCTGCAACTCTGTTGCTCGACAGAAAACTCAACGGAAAAAATTCGCCAGCGATCGCTATACAGGTTGCGGGTGTGCCCAACAGCGCCATCTGTCGTCCAAGTACACAGTACTCAATGTAAACAAAGAACTCAATTTTCTCCTCGGTCCACTGCGTCTCTATTGGGGAGGAAGGGAGGGTCCTTTAATTTATAATCACCGGGTAAGTATATTCAAAAATTTATTTTATTATAAAAATAACATTTTTCAATATTTAACTTAGCCGGTGATTATAATAGCTGATTAACACCCAGGGGGGTGGGTAGAGACCAGCATTATATGTTTACATTATTATGAGCTAAAAATTTTTATTTCATTTTAGAAGTTATCAAAATAACAAAAACAAAATAAATAGGTACCTGGTAAGGAAGTCGACTTGAACAATTACTCTGCCTTTTTAAGTACGTCTTCCTTACGGAGCCTCGCGATCCTCTCAGGATGCTGAGCGACCCCTAGGATCTGAAGTATCAAGGGTTGCAACCCATACAACAGGACCTCATCAAAACCCCTAATCTAGGCGCTTCTCAAGAAATGACTTTGACCACCCGCCAAATCAACCAGGATGCGAAAGGCTTCTTAGCCTTCCGGACAACCCAAAAAACAACAATAAAAACATTTCAAGAGAAAGATTAAAAAGGTTATGGAATTAGGGAATTGTAGTGGTTAAGCCCTCACCCACTACTGCACTCGCTGCTACGAATGGTCCCAGAGTGTAGCAGTCCTCGTAAAGAGACTGGACATCCTTAAGATAAAAAGACGCGAACACTGACTTGCTTCTCCAATAGGTTGCGTCCATTATACTTCGCAGAGATCTATTTTGTTTAAAGGCCACGGAAGTTGCGACAGCTCTAACTTCATGTGTCCTTACCCTCAGCAAAGCTTAGTCTTCCTCATTCAGATGGGAATGAGCTTCTCGAATTAACAGTCTGATAAAATAGGATAAGGCATTCTTTGACATAGGCAAAGATGGTTTCTTAACTGAACACCATAAAGCTTCAGACGGGCCTCTTAAAGGTTTAGTTCGTTTTAAATAGAACTTAAGAGCTCTGACAGGGCATAAGACTCTTTCTAGTTCATTTCCAACCATATTCGATAAGCTTGGAATATCGAACGATTTTGGCCAAGGTCGAGAAGGTAGCTCGTTTTTGGCTAGAAAACTAAGTTGTAGAGAACATGTAGCCGTTTCAGATGAGAAACCTATGTTCTTGCTGAAGGCATGAATCTCACTGACTCTTTTAGCTGTGGCTAGGCAAACCAGGAAAAGTGTCTTTAAGGTGAGATCTTTCAGGGAGGCTGATTGTAGCGGCTCGAACCTGTCTGACATGAGGAATCTTAGTACCACGTCTAAATTCCAACCAGGTGTAACCAAACGACGCTCCTTCGTGGTCTCAAAAGACTTAAGGAGGTCCTGTAGATCTTTATTGTTGGAAAGATCTAAGCCTCTGTGACGGAAGACTGATGCCAACATGCTTCTGTAACCCTTGATAGTGGGAGCTGAAAGAGATCGTTCTTTCCTCAGATATAAGAGGAAGTCAGCTATTTGAGTTACAGAGGTACCGGTCGAGGATACTGATACTGACTTGCACCAGTTTCGGAAGACTTCCCACTTCGATTGGTAGACTCTAAGGGTGGATGTTCTCCTTGCTCTAGCAATCGCTCTGGCTGCCTCCTTCGAAAAGCCTCTAGCTCTCGAGAGTCTTTCGATAGTCTGAAGGCAGTCAGACGAAGAGCGTGGAGGCCTTGGTGTACCTTCTTTACGTGTGGCTGACGTAGAAGGTCCACCCTTAGGGGAAGTGTTCTGGGAACGTCTACTAGCCATCGAAGTACCTCGGTGAACCATTCTCTCGCGGGCCAGAGGGGAGCAACTAGCGTCAACCTTGTCCCTTCGTGAGAGGCGAACTTCTGCAGTACCTTGTTGACAATCTTGAACGGAGGGAATGCATATAGATCTAGATGAGACCAATCTAAGAGAAAGGCATCTATATGAACTGCTGCTGGGTCCGGGATTGGTGAGCAATAAATTGGGAGCCTCTTGGTCATCGAGGTTGCGAAGAGATCTATGGTTGGCTGGCCCCAGGTGGCCCAAAGACTCTTGCATACATCCTTGTGGAGGGTCCATTCTGTTGGAAGAATTTGTCCCTTCCGACTGAGGCAATCTGCCATGACATTCAAGTTGCCTTGGATGAACCTCGTAAGTAGCGATATGTTTAGATCTTTTGACCAGGTGAGGAGGTCCCTTGCGATCTCGTACAGCGTCAGTGAGTGGGTCCCTCCTTGCTTGGAGATGTACGCCAAAGCCGTGGTGTTGTCCGAGTTCACCTCCACCACTTTGCCTTGAAGGAGAGACCTGAAGCTTTTCAAGGCCAGATGTACCGCCAGTAGCTCCTTGCAGTTGATACGCATTGTCCTTTGACTCGAGTTCCATATTCCCGAGCATTCCCGACCGTCTAATGTCGCGCCCCAGCCTACGTCCGATGCGTCCGAGAAGAGAACGTGGTTGGGAGTCTGAACAGCCAGGGGCAGACCCTCTCTGAGGTTGATACTGTCCTTCCACCATGTCAGGCAAGACTTCATCTTCTCGGAAATGGGAATCGAGACCGCTTCTAGCGTCTTGTCCTTTTTCCAGTGAAATGCTAGGTGATATTGAAGAGGACGGAGGTGTAGTCTTCCTAATGCTACGAACTGTTCCAGGGATGATAGCGTCCCTATCAGACTCATCCACTGCCTGACTGAACATCGTTCCTTCTTCAGCATGTTCTGGATGCATAACAGGGCTTGGCTTGTTCTGGGGGCCGACGGAAAAGCCCGAAAAGCTAGACTGTGAATCTCCATCCCTAAATACACAATAGTTTGGGATGGGACCACTCGAGACTTTTCCATATTGACAAGGAGACCCAATTCCTTGGTCAGATCTAGAGTCCACTTTAGATCCTTCAGACAGCGACGACTGGAAGAAGCTCTGAGAAGCCAGTCGTCCAAGTAGAGGGAGGCTCGGATATCCGCTAAATGAAGGAATTTGGCTACATTCCTCATCAGCCTCGTAAACACAAGAGGAGCTGTGCTTAGGCCAAAGCACAGGGCTTGAAACTGGTAGACAACCTTTTCGTAAACGAATCTCAGAAAAGGTTGGGAGTCCGGGTGGATGGGGACGTGGAAGTAGGCGTCCCTTAGGTCTAACGAGACCATCCAGTCTTCCCTTCTGACCGCTGCTAGAACCGACTTTGTGGTCTCCATGGAGAACGTCTGCTTTGTGACAAAGACATTCAGCGCACTGACGTCTAGCACCGGCCTCCACCCTCCAGTCTTCTTTGCCACTAAGAAGAGACGGTTGTAGAAGCCCGGGGTTTGATGGTCCAGGACTTTGACTACCGCTCCCTTTTCTAGTAAGAGAGACACTTCCTGTTTCAATGCTCGTCTCTTGTCTTCCTCTCTGTACCTGGGGGAGAGATCGATGGGAGATGTTGCTAGAGGGGGTTTTCGTACAAACGGGATCTTGTACCCCTCTCTGAGCAACTTCACAGATTGTGCATCTGCGCCTCTCTTCTCCCAGGTCTGCCAGAAGTTCTTGAGTCTGGCTCCCACTGCTGTCTGAAGAAGCTGGCAGTCAGACTCTGCCTTTAAAGGACTTGGTTCCTTTCTTCTTTCCACGTCTCCCTTCGGCACGAGCACCTCCTCTGCTGGAGGCTCTGCCACGAAAGGGCGGAATAAATCGGGACGCTGGAGTGTCCATCCTTGGTCTAGCTGACAAGGTAGGCAAAGGGGTGGCTTTGCGAGCAGAGGACGCAACCAGATCATGAGTATCCTTCTGTATCAAAGAAGCAGCGATCTCCTTAATCAAGTCCTCTGGAAAGAGGCACTTGGAAAGAGGAGCAAACAGAAGTTCGGATCTTTGGCAAGGTGTCACTCCAGCTGACAGGAAAGAGCAAAGGTTCTCACGCTTCTTGAGGACTCCGGACACGAAAGATGCAGCAAGCTCATTAGATCCGTCACGTACGGCCTTGTCCATGCAGGACATGATGAGCAATGAAGTCTCCTTCTCTGTCGGAGAGATCTTCCTGCTTAGAGCTCCCAGACACCAGTCTAAAAAGTTGAAGACCTCGAAGGCTCTAAATGTCCCTTTCAAAAGGTGGTCCAGGTCCGAAGATGACCAACATATCTTTGAGCGTCTCATGGCTAGCCGGCGGGGAGAGTCTACAAGACTTGAGAAGTCGCCCTGGGCAGAGGCAGGAACGCCCAAGCCGAGAACTTCTCCCGTGGCATACCAGACGCTCGATCTAGAAGAGAGTCTAGCAGGGGGAAACGTAAAGGCTGTCTTCCCTCGACTCTTTTTGGACTGCATCCATTCTCCTATCACTCGTAAAGCTCTCTTGGACGAGCGTGCGAGGACGAGTCTAGTAAAGGCAGGCGAGGATGACGGCATACCTAAAACAAACTCTGACGGAGGAGAGCGCGGAGCCACAGACACAAACTGGTCCGGAAACATCTCTTTGAACAGTGCTAAAACCTTCCTAAAGTCGAAAGAGGGTTGCGTAGACTTAGGCTCGTCAAGATCCGAATGTGGTTCATCTACGTGAGCAGCACCATCATCATCAGAAAGACCATCATCCGAGTATTGAGGAGGAAGCGGCAAAAGAGTAGGTAACGGCTGGTTAGCTGAGTCCGGTCGCACGGGTGCATGCGTGACTGAGCCGGACGCAACGTCATGGAACTGTTGCCCAGTCTGTGAGCTGGCAACAACCATAGCAGCGCGGGGACGCACAGCGTCTACTCCAGACTGTCTAGCCTGATGTGGGTGAGCAGTGGCCACCACAATGGGTTGCGGAGGTTGACGCACCGCGTCAAAACAAAACAACTCTGACGGTTGTTGTACCTCACGAACGTCAACGGAAGGCTCCGTGCGTCGTTGAATGTCAACATGCGGCTGGCAGGGCACACTGGAACGCATGGGTGGCGGAACTCTCTCAACTGGAGTGCGCAAGAAGGTCGCCTGTGTGATTGGTTGTAGGCAAAAGGCTGTACTAGCTGGTGCAGCAGCAACCTTCTCCGCACGCAAGTCCTACATCAGAGACGTTAATTGGGACTGCATGCTCTGCAGCAAAGACCACTTAGGGTCTGCAGGAGCAGGTGCGGCGACAGACGGTGTAACTGTCTGAGGCGGTACCGCTTTACCTCTCTTAGGAGGTGAGCAGTCATCTGATGACTGCAGCGAGTCCGAACTGACCCAGTGGCTACAACTGGGCCGTTGGACTTGCGCGGAAGGGACCGACTTGCGCTTCAACGGTCGTGAGACCTTGGTCCATGGTTTCTTGCGAGAAACCTCTTCCGCAGACGAGGTATAAATGGGCTCTCTCGTCTTTGTGTGGTGGGGGCGATCTTGGGTAGATACGCCCGAAACCACAGAGGGAACGTCTGTTCGCTGATTAAAGCCTCTCGAACCCATTTGTCGTACGACATTGCTTCTCCCCTGGACTTGGGAGCTTGCAAGAGGTCTCGGACTAGGAGGACGACAGGCACGAACAGACGAACCCTCAAGCGCAACACTATCCACAACACTATCACTCACTTTGTCACTTCCCACTGCACTTTTACACTTCAGCTCCTTGACATCTGCCATGAGCTGATTACGGTCACTAGCCAGTGACTCAACTCTCTCACCCAGAGCTTGGATGGCACGCATCATATCAGCCATCGAAGGTTCCTGAGTGCCAGAAGGGGGGTTAGGAGCAACCACTACAGGGGAAGGAATAGGTTGTGGGGCATGAGGAGAGGAAATGTCAATAGATCGAGAGGAACTTCTCCTAACTCTATCTCTCTCTAGCCTACGTGTATATTTTTGGAATTCGATAAAATCGAATTCCGAAAGCCCAACGCACTCCTCACATCGATCTTCCAATTGACAGGTTTTATCCCGACAATTGGAACAAACAGTGTGAGGGTCGATAGAGGCCTTCGGAAGACACCTTGAACAGTCCCTAGCATTACACTTCCTAAATTTTGGGACTTGAGAAGGGTCAGCCATTTTGAATTGGTCAAAGGGGAATTCAAAAACTATCCAAAGTCATCAACAAATAATCCGTAATCAAAAAAAGAATGCAAGGATTTTTGAAGAGAAAGCCTGCACAGCGAAAGCTCAAAACTAGAATAGTATACTTCACCAAATAGTTGTGAAAACAAATCCAGTTAGCAACAGCGAATTAGTAGGTCTTGCCGGTAGCACGACAGAGAGAAAATTGAGTTCTTTGTTTACATTGAGTACTGGGTACTTGGACGACAGATGGCGCTGTTGGGCACACCCGCAACCTGTATAGCGATCGCTGGCGAATTTTTTCCGTAGAGTTTTCTGTCGAGCAACAGAGTTGCAGCTATTATAATCACCGGCTAAGTTAAATATTGAAAATTAGAAATTTACTAAGCTGTATTTCCAAACTCTACGCATACTAAGTAGCAATTAGAAAAAAAAAATAAAGGCCAAACTTTATATAAAGGGAAATTATAAGCATTTATAAGTGACTTCTCAATCTAACAAATTTTGTAGTGACTAAATTACAAGTTGACAGACCTTTGTAATGTTTGCAAAGTACTTGGTACAAAGGCACAATTTATTCTTGAAAACTTAAATGGCAACAACTGTCTAGTAAACAACTACCAATAACCATCCAACTGAGATATTATTGATTAAAGGCTTTATGACACTGATAAGAATTATGCAATACAAAATTAAGGTATCTTTCAATAAATACAACATGTGCTAATTTATGTTATTAATTAAAAAAAAGTTCAATTCCCAAGGTCAAATGAAACTTGAACAATTATTAAGCATTTCTTACCATCATAAATTTATCCATTCGAAATACATCTATACCATTCCACTCTCGTGCAAAAGTTCGGAAGGCTGCTGACGTAAAAGTGTAGCGATCCTTTGGATTTACCAAGTCATGAATCAAATAGCTGATCTCCTCTGCAACATCTTCCTGCATAAAAAAAATCATGGAGCTTTTAACAAACAACACCAAACAAAAGAATTTAATCAAATCTATTACTGTACTAAATATAGTCTGGAAAAAACAAATGAACAGATACAGGTCCCCCAAAAGAGAAAAAAGGTCTCTTGGTGGTATATCTTAAAATAGCTTGATATTCAAAATGTTTCAATTCCAAAACACATTTCACCAAAATAAAAAATTCAAAGCCAGAAAAAAGCTAACATTCGTTTTGGCAAAGGATTTGGATATTCCTCTACTTAAATTTCTACTAACTGTAAGTAAATGAATCAAATTTTATAATGCAAAAGTCCCAGTAACATTCAACAATGTTCTGTCCATACTACCGACTCACAGACAAATGGTATACTGCACATCATGAGAGTACTGTAAAGTACATATAAGGAAAAAAGAAAAAAGGCAAGCCTCACCAGGTGGCTTATATCAATGTATAATGTAGTAAGTTGACCAAAGAACCAGCCACCCATAAAGATACCCCTTCCAGAGTTATTGGGGCCTTTGACAGCCAGATAGCACTTAATTGGATCCCTCTCTGGTTAAGGCTCATTTTTCTTTCGCTTACACATACACCGAAGTCTGGATTATTCTTTCCTCATACACCTGACAAGACTAGGATAACTAGAATATTCTTAATTACTCAAAGATTTAACTACTGGACTGTAATGGTTTAGTGGCTATTTTTTACTTGGTAAGGGTAGAAGCACTACCACTAAAGTTATTGGATCCTTTGACTGGCCATACAGTACTGTACTTACATTGGATCCCTCTCTCGGATTACGGCTCATTTAATCTTTGCCGACACATATACAGATTAGTCTAGCCTATTCTTTACATATTCTCCTCTGTCCTCATACACTTGACAACACTGAAATTACCAAACAATTCTTCTTCTCTCTAAAGTTTAACTACAGCTCTGTAATTGTTTTAGTGGGTACTTTCCTCTTGGTAAGGGTAGAAGGGACTCTTTAGCTATGGTAAGCAGCTCTTCTAGGAAAAGGACACTCCTAAATCAAACCATTGTTTTCTAGTCTTGGGTAGTACCATGGCTTCTGTACCATGGTCTTCCACTGTCTTGGGTTAGAGATCGCTTGCTTGAGGGTACACTTGGGCACACTATTCTATCTTGTTTCTCTTCCTCTTGTTATTTTTTAGTTTTTATCCTCTCGTTATTTTGAAGTTCTTTATGATTTATACAGTAAATGAAAGATTTATTTTACTGTTATTATTGTTCTTAAACTTCTCTTGTAGTTTATTTCCTTAATTCCTTTCCTCACTGGGCTATTTTCCCTGTTGGAGCCCTGAGGCATATAGCCTCCTGCTTTTCCAACTAGCGTTGTAGCTTAGCAAGTAATAATAATAATAATAATAATAATAATAATAATAATAATAATAAAAATAATAATAATAGGAGAATGGCTACGATTGTGGAAGACTCATGTAAAGGTGAATGATTACTGGCAAAAATTAATCCAATCTATTACATGAACACTTTTTGTTATGACTTAGCACAGCATAGCCAGCTCCCGGAGTTAAATGCTGATATGTGAAAAAGGGAAACAAGGGCAACGAAAAATTTAATACACAATAGGAAATACCTAACGACTAAAGGAATATCTAAAAAGAGGCAGGAAATTCCTGTTATGTTTGGGACACTGATTTAAGGAGCAGGTATAAAAAGGGTTTTATTATTATTATTACAAACTAAGCTACGACCCTACTTGGAAAAGCAGGATACTTTTAGCCCAAGGGCTCCAACAGGGAAAATAGTCCAGTGATGAAAAAAACAAATTCGTTCAGGGGGTTAGAACCCTGAGATACCTGACAGTAATTCTCTTGTAATATCACTCGCAGAAACATTATACAGTAGGAAGCTGCCGAAGGGAACTTCCTTCAGGACGACATGGCTCTAGTCCAAAAAAAATATTTTAAAAACAGCAACAACATTAAATTGGATCATTCATCTATAAAATATAAAAACTTCAAATAAACAAGAAGAAGAGAAACAAGATAGAGCAGCATGCCTGAGTGTATCATCAAGCAAGAGAACTCTAACCCAAGACTGTGAAAAACCATGGTACAGAGGCTATGGCACTACCTAAGACTAGAGAACAATGGTTTGATTTTGAAGTGTCCTTCTCCTAGAAGAGCTGCTTACCATAGCTAAAGTCTCTCTTCTACCCTTACTAAGAGGAAAGTAGCCACTGAACAATTACATTGCAGTACTTAAACCTTGGAGCAAAGAATAATTGTTTGGTAATTTCACTGTTGTCAGGTGTGAGGACAGATGTGCAAAGAATAGGCCAGACTATTCAGTGCATGTGTAGGCAAAAAAAAAAAAATGAGCTGTAACCAGAGAGTGGGATCCTATGTAGTATTGTCTGGCTAGTCAAAGGATCCAATAACTCTCTAGCAGTAGTATCTCAATGGGTGGCTGGTGCCCAGGACAACCTACTACCCATTGACGAGATTAGTAAAAGAAAGATGATGAAATTGCTGGAATGGTAAATAAAAGTATCATCAATGAACAGCAAATGAATAGCATAAACTCCTAAGACCCAGAAACCTGTACTCCTCTATGAATCTGAGATACAAGTAGATGACTCAAATAAAATATCTTATAAAAGGCGAGACTTGACCCCACAAAGGAAAAAGAAAATGAAAAATACTAATGGTACAAATAGTAAAAAGTAAATAACTAATCTACTGCACACTATACGCAGTTAATAACTAACAATAAAAAACAAATTTCCATAAAAGCAAGGTATCTCTAACCTCAGACTTAGACACCTCAGGCTAAATAATAGAAAGAACTTCAGTCAATTATATAAAACAATTCACAGGAGAATGGAGAAAGCCTCTAACCATCCACAATAGACCTGATATAAATAAAAAAAAAAGCATTTTCACATGCAATTTGACAGTTTTCTAAAGTTGAGGATAATCTTTAGTAAACCACCACTAAACCAGATGTAATCTTGCAATGACAGACTGTATAATGGATTTCATAAGACCTGATATAAAAAAATAAATCACTTTCACATGCAATGATTTGACCGTTTTCTAAAGTTGAGGATAATCTTTAGTGAATCACAACTGAACCGGATAGAATCTTGCAATGATAAGACCCTATAATGGATTTCAATAGATACCAGATGCTAATCAGATCCTGCCACTAGGCAAACTTGGGCACAATCAGATTCTGCCTACACCTGAAAAATAGCAAAGAAAATTAACATGTTGGGGAATGCATGAATCAATCAAGCCTGATGTTATTGTATCTAGGTGCACACGAGTGAATGAATTTATTGGTATGTACCTGGTATGGCATATTTCTATTCCAAAGAGAAATCTTTGTCTCAAGCATCCTTTGTTATTATAATCAACTAGTTTTGTTTCTTGTATCCTTCCTTACAGAAATACTTAATTCTTCATTGCTTAAAGACAGTATGAAATTACCTTGTATTGACAAACAGACCCATTTTACCCCATGAGTAAGGTGTACAACCTGAAAGTCTCCCTTGCTACCAAGGGTGCTGCTCCAAATCCTTGTGGACTAAATCTCCATCCAAGGTGCAGTTGTGTAAGCATTACATGGATAGAAGGGGAGTAGGATTCACAGTTATTTTGTTATGGTACAAGCTACAATAGTCCCACTCCTGAAATCTAGATTAAGTGTACCATTGCAAATGATGGTTCCACCTACAGTATATTATGTCCATCATGACCTCATCTTACTTTACTTTTGACATAATTCAGGTTCTATACACCCAAGTTAGTTGATTACTCAAAATTTTTTTTTTAGGTAGGCTTATGATAATTACAACCTTCCCTATGCTTAGATAGCCTAATAGACATTTGCCTTTAACACAATTCTACAGAAAAATAAAGGTATCCATACAGTACTGTGAATCCCTATCTAATTTAGCTGTTAGTTAAGTTTAGATATTTATTATGCATATTATCTGGTTTTGAAATGACAAATTTTCAACTGAGAGGAATACGAGACGTGTCTCTCAAGCAGACCAACTCTTATAGGGGTGCCCGAGGGACCGATAGATTGCTTAGTAAGTAGGCATTTCAAGTCAATTGCTGTCGAGTCATGCAATCGGTTGCAAGAAACTTTCTGTAATGGGTAGTGACCCCTGTCCTCCAACTGTTTTCGTTCCCATGGGAGTTGGACGCGTATGTTGCTTACAGACCTAGTAATCCCTGGGTAGCCAGTACTCTCCAGTGAATGACATTACAGCAAATATCCCTAGATGATCGCTGTCAAGCAAACGATCAATCGCTAACGAAAGATCGCACGCAACTACTTCTGATACACAAGATTGAGACGTATCTCCAATCATTTAGTCTCAAAGGTAGTTGTATGTATAAGTTTAGCTATGGACCAGTAACACAGACAGGAAATTTTTCACTAAAGAAGGCAATTTTCTTCCGATCTTATGACGGGAATGACAAGGCAGAACGAAGATCCGGGTGTGGCTCGAATGGTTCATTGCGGCCTAAAATTGATTGAAGAACAACGAAAAAGTCCAAAAACAAGACCTCCTTCTTCCTATGACAGAAATCCCCTAGAAACTGCAAATGTTTTGCATTTCTCCGTTCCCATTCATTAATACTGGCGTAAGATCCGATTATTCCCTCCCATGGGAACAGACTCGCTTATGCAAAGTTTGGGAGTCTAATTACTTTCGATGCTTAGATAAAAAATCCGGAGATGTTAGGGAGGATCTGACTGGAATGGAGGTGACTACTCGAAGGCAGACTACCTATGCCGTGTTACGGAAAGGTAGGATGGTCATAAATACCCTGACTCTCTCCAAGAAATACAATCATTGAATTAGGAAGAGATCTAATGATTTATTAGAATGAGGTTCCAAATTGTATGATGGTACATAGTACTTGCTATCCCTCACGGGTGTGCATTCACCCATGAGTAATGCATGCAACTGGCAAAGTGAACTGCCTTTGTTGGCATTAACAGCTCGCTTGACCGCATGCGGCTGTGTTAAATCTTAACTTCTCTGACTCCGGCTAAGTGCCCAAAAACGAGCCTGAGCATCGTGAACAAGTTTCTGTGTATGAGCACCTTCACAGAACTTGTGGTGTCGGTTGTGGGAACAACGTGTGTGTGATGAAGCGCAACATATTGCTCAATGGAATTGATCGATGACCAACGAAAAGTAAATGCAGCTAGCAAAGCAATCAAACCTTCATCTGTAGTAGGTGTTTGCGACAAGCGTCCCCGTAAGTGAAAAATTGTTTGCTATCGTTCGTAAACGTAAGCACAAGCTGACTCTATCCCTTTGGGAATAAAGGCTTGCAAAACTTACCTGGGGGCGTAATGGGATGAGGAGAGATTGTAAGGAGTCGGAGGCTGACAGCATGTGGGCTGTGGCAGTCGGAAAGTATTCTTATCTGCAGCAATAATCCCAAAAGGATTACAGTATGTCTAATGAAACTTGTTATGCCCTAAGGGCACAATTGTGGCATGTGGCAGCTGCAAGCAGCTGGCAGGCACCCAATGTAGCTCGTATCTCCCTTATACTATGGGGTTGTTATCGACCACCTGTTGTTGCGTAGACCTCTTCAGAGAGGGAACTTCGCCGACGCACCTCACTATGCTTAGTGTCGGGTGAGCTCACTCATGAAAGAGAATAGTCTCATACTGTATGTAAGGTTTTGTTCACCCAGTATGCAAAGAACCCAAACACTAGCTAGGTTTCCAGATGAGGTTGGCACGTAAGGTGCTGGCAAGTGTGCATTAGCGAGTGCCAGCGAGCAGTGGCAGTGTAAGCAAGCACTGGCGAGTGCTAGCAAGCTCTCAAGGTTCTACCTAAGTACAGTAGCATGTACTTGAGACACCTACGAAGATGTAGCTCTGCGTTGCCACCCGCTTACTCACTATGAGTGCTATGGCGAGCAATCTGGGTTACCCTCAAACTTTTGCCAGGCAGTGGTGCTCACTCACCCACCTCACTAGCACTCTGTGGATGGGTGTGCAAAACTTCTCTGCGAGACTAGGGTCTTTGCTAACCCACGATGATGTGTCAGGAAGCAAAGTACTCATGCCCTCTTACCTGAGGAGGATATCCCTCACAGGGAGACAAATATGGCTATGTTGAACTTTAAGAACAGCAGGTTTTTCCTTGTGAGAGGTCGAAACCCGAGGTGCAGGTCCTGATGGCCCTCGTCTCACAAAACTATAAGTTTTATAGTTTTGTTGTCACCCGTTGGGAACAATGTAGGTAATAATCCTAAATGTTATAACCTACGAGACTTGTAGATAGGAGAAACGGCACCCGTCCTGCGAACGGGAAGGACCACCGAGCAGCGTACACTACTGTCCAAAGGGATCTGCCAAATGGTAGCCCGGAGGGGAACCAGTCTAAAACTGATCTTGTTCTTATGCCAGAGCTGCTGGAATGAATGTGAGCATATACAGAGAGAGCTGCAGCAAGGACACAGGAACTCTATTGGTGCATCATCTCCAGTCTCAGAGTGGAAGACCGTGGTTAACCCCTGGGGCAGCCATGTGCACTCCCGTTGTACCTTTAACTGTTGCACTCTAGAAAGCCATTCCTTACACAGGAAGACCTGAACGCACAAGTTTCCGTAGGAGGCAACGAGAGACTCCCGTGGTGGAGGGCGGTAATTAACATGGTTTTACTAGTTTGTCCTTGAACAGAGGCTGAACGTACAAAAACGATATACAGTTAAACGCTAGTTAATTAAGGTTAACAGGAGAGAGAGAGATGGAATGCCTATTTTCTACTAAGCTATAATAAAAAGTGACAGTGTCATCAATGTGGGTGTGACCGGGGTGGTCAGTCTAACCACTGCTAACTAGCGCTGGGTAGTTACACCTTGCTAAAAGTCTTATGGCTAGTTTTAGCTGTCGCCGAAATATATCTCCACCGTAAAGAGCGAAAGGGTTTGGTATATAGTGCCGGATCAATTATTTATTTCAACTTATTCTTGTGGTAAGTGACATCATAAGTGCCCAACTGCATTGTATAAAGAATGGCAATCCAATACCACATAAAAACTCCCACACCCTCTGAAATAAAAGATGGGCATAAAAAATTTGAGTATCACATGCATAAACGGAAATGTATATGCTCTTTGATATACAGTGATATAATGCACATACCTGTACCAGGGGCTTGTCTGCCATGTACATGCAGTAGAACAACCCCTTCCATATTTTAAGAGCATCATCATCTGTCAAACCTGAAATGCATAAATACGTTTATTGCAAATTTTTTTGAAAAGCAATGTAAAGTTATACAGTGCCAGTATAACTAATACATATTAAATGCTTCCTCATTTCAACCGCTCCAATAACTAAGAAAAAATAGGCTGTGATGCAAAAAAAAATTGTAAATAATGACAAATTCGGAGATATGTATTTTTCCTAACCATACAAACCTTAGCTATTTACATGGGGGTTTTACTTTCGGCATAGCTGAAATGACGAGCCATTAGAATTTTAACGAGGGTTAATTACCCCCGCGCTAGTTAGCAAGGGGGGTAGGGGAGTGGTAGCTAGCTACCCCTCCCCCCCTCACACACCGGTGAACTGCTTCACTCCACTTAGAGGTAGGACTTGCCTTGGGGGACAGGGCTGGCGGGCAAATATGTGTATAGCTAAGGTTTGTATGGTTAGGAAAAATACAAATTATCTCCGAATTTGTCATTTGCTCCGTAACCGAAATACAAACCACGCTATTTACATGGGGTGACTTAACCCTTAGGTAGGGTGGAAAGTCCCGACCTTACTGGCTTTGGCTTTGTCCAGGGACTCAGAATCAGAGTAAGCAGCACTTGAGAAAACGTCCCCCTGCACCTCGCAAGTTCCTTGCTCCGCAAGGAACGTGCGGCCTACATAAGCTTGTGTGTGGAGGGATGAAGTGTGACTCGTCCTAGGAAGTTGACCTGAACTCCTTTAGATGGAATTCTAGGCTAGGACGTTCCCAATACCACCTCGTCAGGGTATGGGGGACGCGACAGTATTATCTTAATACTAGGAACACAAGGAAGCATGGTTTACCTGCAGAGGTTCGAGGTCAGCTATGCAGAGAACCCAGGATGCTGCTTTCCCCAAGAGAGGGGAGGATGAAGAAAGAAGTAAGGGCCAGAAATACTCTTTCATTCACGCAGTCTAACACCGGGTAACAATGCCCTCAACCTTCTGCTACCTGTCCATTAAGGAGCCTGAGGTTAGACCAGCTGTTGTGCAGCCACCACAGGGCCGATAGAGAACGTATCGAGGCTCCTGTGGGTCACGTCCTGCAGGTAGTGGGCTGTGAAGGTCGTTTGACGCTTCCGGACCCCAGCTTGTAGCACCTGCGTCAACGAGAAGTTTCTCTTAAAAGCCAGAGACGTTGCGATGCCTCTGACATCATGTGCTCTGGGACGACGTGACGGAGGAGGATCTGGTATTCTAGGGGAGCCTCCTCTTCGTCCTTCCCGTGCTCACAAACAGGGCTTGCACGCGGGGACGGACTGGAGCCGTTCTCTTCAGGTAACGCCTCAGACTTCTCACTGGACATAGTAGCAGATGGTCTGGGTCACTTGTTACAGAACGGAGACTCGAGACCCTGAAGGAGTTCTGAGTCTTAGCTACAAACTCAGGGACGAACCCGAACGTTACCTCCCCCCATCCCCTTAAATGGGCGACGTCGTATGACAGCCCATGAAGTTCACTGACCCGCTTGGCTGATGCCAAAGCGAGCAGGAACTCCGTCTTCCAAGTCAGGTGTCGATCAGAGGCATGGCGTAATGGTTCGAATGGAGGTCTCTTAAGAGCCCTGAGATGCGAACCACGTTCCATGGAGGAGGTCTCACTTCCGACTGAGGGCAGGTAAGTTCGTAGCTTCGTATGAGTAAAGAAAGTTCCAGAGAGGAAGAAATGTCTATTCCTTTCAGCCTGAAGGCTAAGCTTAAGGCTGAGCGATAGCCTTTCACCGCCGAGACTGAAAGGCGCATATCCTCCCGGAAATACACGAGAAACTCCGCTATTGCTGGAATAGTGGCATCGAGGGGAGAGATACCCCTCCCACGACACCAACCACAGAAGACTCTCCACTTCGCCTGGTAGACCCTGCGGATGACTTTCGCAGGTGTCGAGACATCCTCTCCGCAACTTGTTGCGAAAAGCCTCTCTCAGTGAGGAGACGCTGGATAGTCTCCAGGCGTGAACCCGAAGCGAAGCTACGGCCTTGTGGTAGATGTTGCAGTGTGGTTGCTTGAGTAGCTCGTGTCGTGGGGGGAGTTCTCTCGAGAGTTCCGTCAGGAGCTGCAGAAGGTTCGGGAACCACTCTGCATGATGCCATAGCGGAGCTATTAAGGTCATTGACAGATTGACCGATTGTCTGGTCTTGTTGAGCACCCTTCTCATCAGACAGAACGGTGGGAAGGCGTAGACGTCAATGTTGTCCCACCATTGTTGGAAGGCATCTTGTCAGAGTGCCTTGGGGTCCGGGACTGGGGAGCAGTACAGCGGCAGCTTGAAGTTCAAAGCTGTCGCGAACAGGTCCACTGTCGGGGAACCCCACAAAGTCAGGACTTTGTTGGCTACTTGAGGATCCAAAGACCACTCGGTACTCACTATCTGCGATGCTCTGCTCAGACTGTCGGCGAACACATTCCATTTGCCTGGAATGAAGCGAGCTGATAGTGGAATCGAGTGGACTTCGGTCCACCTCAGTATCTCTACTGCAAGATGGGATAGCTGTTGTGAAAAGGTACCTCCCTACTTGTTGATATAAGCCACTACTGTGGTGTTGTCGCTCATCACCACCACAGAGTGGCCCGCCAGGGTCTGTTGGAACTGTTGAAGGGCCAGATAGATGGCCTTCATTTCTAGCAGATTGATGTGGAGGCACCTTTCCGATTCTGACCATAGGCCTGAGATCCTCTGGTTCAGAACGTGGGCCCCCCACCCTTCTTTTGACGCGTCCAAGAACAGCATCATATCCGGGGGAAGGACGAGAAGATCCACTCCCTTTCAAAGGTTTTTGTCGGTCAGCCACCACCGCAGGTCCGTTCGTTCCGCGGGTCCCATAGGGACCAGACTGTCCGGGGAATTGTTGCCTTGACTCCACCGGGACTTGAGCCGCCATTGTAGGGATCTCATCCTGAGGCGGCCGTTCGGAACTAGACGGGCCAGGGAGGCCAGGTAACCTAGGAGACGTAACCAACATTGGGCTGGAAGCTCCTCTCGTCTGAGGAAAGGTCTTGTGACCCTCCTCAGCCTTGCTATCCTGTTGTCTGACGGAAAGGCTTTGTGGAGATTGGTGTCTAATATCATGCCTAGATATACCAGCCGTTGAGTTGGAAGCAGAGAAGACTTCTCGAGATTTACCATGATCCCTAGATCTTGGCAAAGTTCCAGAAGCTTGTCTCGGTGTCGAAGAAGGGTCGACTCCGAGTCTGCCAGGATCAGCCAGTCGTCCAGATAACGGAGGAGACGGATGCCCATCCTGTGTGCCCACGAAGATATCAGGGTGAACACTCTGGTGAACACCTGAGGTGCTGTGGAGAGACCGAAACACAGCACCTTGAACTGGTAGATCTTGTTGTCTAGGCTGAATCTCAAGTACTTCCTGGAAGACGGATGGACTGGGATCTGGAAGTACGCATCCTTCAAATCCAGAGTGCACATGAAGTCTTGTGGTCTCACTGCAAGTCTGACCGTGTCTGCTGTCTCCATGCTGAACGGAGTTTGCTTGACAAACTTGTTCAGAGCTGAGAGGTCGATGACAGGTCTCCAGCCTCTAGACGCCTTCTTTACAAGAAAGAGTCGACTGAAGAAGCCTGGGGAGCCGTCGACGACCTCCTGGAGAGCATCCTTCTTGAGCATGGTCTCGACTTCTGCCCGAAGGGCTAGCCCCTTTAACGATCCCATGGCATAGGAGCTCAACGACACTGGATTCGCTGTCAGGGGAGGAAGAGATGTTATGAACGGGACGCGATATCCTTGGCTGATCACAGAGATCATCCAGGAATCGGCCCCGAGTTGCTGCCACCTGTCCGCGCAACTTTGTAGGCATCCCCCCACTGGTGGACATGCAGGGCGATTGCCAATCCTAGCGTTTACGGCCTCGGCCGCTCCCCCTAGGATTCTTACCTCCCCTGGAGGACTTTCCGCCTTTCCTGTCCTTGACAGGAAAGGGCTGCTGCTTAGACACCTTTGCCTTTGCTGCCGGAGCCTGTCTCAATGTCCTAGACTGACGAGGCTGCTGCTGTAGTTGTTGAGGAGCTGGAGGCTTGTAGGGCCAAGATGTAAGGGCCCTTTGGAGGAGCGAATCGTGATTCGACTTCCTCCACCTCTCAGCTGTCCATTCCACATCCTTGAGCTCGAACAAACTCTCTCCAAGGATGGAGGAGTGTCTGAGCTTGCCGACATCCATGGCTGGGACTTTCGAGTGGAACCTCTCGGTCACAGCATCACGACGTTTTAGGATCGAGTTTGCCCACAAGTTCGAAACTTGGTTGGCTAAAAACTCGATGGAGCGCGTGCCCGAGAGGAGGAAAGTTTCAAGGGCCTTCCTGGTGCTCTCCTTGGACAAGTCCTCGGATCGCAACAGGATGCCCAGAGACCCCAGCTAGATGTCCAGCCACGAAGTGGCCTGCATGGCACACTTCGCGACCTTCTCCTGACTTAGGATCTCCGTAGCCAAGAATGTCACCTGCCAGGCGGAGAGTTTCTCGAGAGAAATCCCCCTAGAAAGCTCTTCCACAGAGTGGTGGAGGGGAAGAGCTAAACAAGACTCCCCCAAGATCTCGAAGTACCTCCTCTGCTGTACACGAGGAGGTGGGAGGAGTTTGTACCCTGCAGAGGAACAGCTGGAGGAGGCGAGTTTGGCGAGCTGGTCCTCAACCTTGTCTCTGGCACTCTTCACTCCCTGGGAACAGGGCAGAGCCGCGCCGGCCTTCGGGAGCTTCTAGGTACTGTAGACTTAGTCCAGGACTGTATCCTTGCCTTCGTGGGGGGCGGGCTCGGGGTCCTTGAATCCGTTGAGTTGCCTCATTAGACTCAGGACCTGCCAGAAGGCATGCTCCGACTCGTGCTGCTCTCCCCCTTGAGGCCTGGCAGCAAGGTTTCCTGTCCCCAGTCGCTCTACTTGGGGAGATATGTGGACGTTCTCCTGGGGTCTCGTTAGCTCTGGTCGAATCCGGGTAGAAGACATAGGAGCAGTCTTAGAGTCCTTAGGCTCCCTCCTGGGAGTGATACAGGACTCAGGCAAAGAAGCCTGGGGGCTCCTCTCCACGCGAGACGGTTCTCTTCCTCGAGGGAGAACGCCTCACCTCACTGGGAAGGAGAAAGTGTCTGCGAGGAGGAAGGGGCCTTCCTGACGGACTTCTTGGGAGCCAACTTAACCCTAGGAGAAGTTACCACGAAGTCCACTCCTCTCCTTCTCTTCAGCGGAGACACGGGCGTCGGTTTCATTCCCAGATCAGCGAGGGCCGGCTTCATAGCCTGCACGACCGCTTTGATCAGGGACCCAAACCAAGGCTGGCGGCTAACCGACGCAGTGTCAGCAACACCCGCTGGAGGGAAGGGAATCGGCTGATCCTTAGGGATACCATGGGGCCTGCCTGAAAAGAAGAATGTTACGTGGACCTCTCCGAAGATTCTTCCTGCTCCTGGACGTGCGCAGCTCTGCGCTTGCGGGGTGGAGATCGCGAGGACGAGGATCTGGAAGCACGCGTCCCCAAAAACTCGCACGGTTGGGCGCGCTGCGAAACCCGGCGGGAATCGCTGACGAGGTCGGGCTGGCGCTCGCGCGATGGTAGAACCGCTGGTTCACGCGCATGCGCGCGGAGATGAAGGCGCGGGCGCGCAGGTGAGGGTGCGCGCAGTTGTAAGGGCGAGCGCTGGCGATCGGGAGAACGATGGCGCGTAGGCGATCGGTGGCGCGTTAGAGAGCGATGGCGTGTTGGCGAGCGATGGTGCGTCGGCGAGCAATGGCGATCGACTACGCACAGGCGAGTTAGCGTGTGGGCGTGTCGGTGACCTGTAGCGCTCTGGCGCATGGCCGCGTAGGAGAGCGCTTGCGCGCAGGCGAGGGATCACGCGGGCGCGTAGGAGACCGCTGACACGCAGTTGCGGGTTCAGAAGGAACCAACTGGGGCGCAGGACCAGGGGGCGAGGATGTGCGCAAAGGCGAACGCTAGTGGGCGGGCTCAGGAGACATCTCATGGGCGAGCCGCGCAGGAACTCGGGCTGTCTTAGAAGTGCGCACAGGAGAGTGAGCGCGATGGCTGGCGAGGAGGCGGAAGGACAATGTCCCTGCCTGCGCCCAGATCCGGAGATCGTGGGCGCGCGGGCGAATCTTGGCGCGCATCAGGAACAGGGCGCGCCGTTGTGCGCTGACAAGCAGGAGATCGTGGACGCTCAGGAGACCGATGGAGCGCATTGCGCGCAGCAGGAACAGAAGTGTGCTGGCGAGCTGGAGAACGCTGGCGCACAGGAGGTCTCTGAAGCACAGGAGAGCGCTGGCGCGTAGGTGAGCGCTGGCGAGCAGGAGATCTACGGCGAGACTCAGCAGGAGATCGTCCGGGCGCTGCGAGTCCAGAGGAACCTGTGAGCGCCTGTGCGCTAACTAAAGAACCTCTTAGACTGCGCGCGCGCGCAGGTAAGACCTTGCGCTTGAGGGACTCACCTACATTGTGGGATAAGCCCTCTTGCCCCGAAGGGACCGGTGCCCGTTGGACAACGGGGTGCGTGGGCGCCCACTGCGCATCAGCGTCCAGGAACGGAAATGGAAGACTGGAAGGTCTGGCAGGCGTCGGAGATCGCAAACGATCTGCGGAGAGGTCAAGGGAAGGAGCTGCAACGGTCTGCTCTCGTCTTGGAGGATCCTCTGCGGGGGAAGTCAAAGGAGAAGATCCGAAGAAGCGCCTCCTAACTCCCTTGTAAGGAGAAGGAAGGCCTCTACGGCGAAGAGGAGGGCGAGCCTTACGGCGAAGACGACCTCGAGGCACAGCAACACCATCGTCTGTCCTCCGAAGAGGAGTCTCTGTCAGTACACTCCCCCGAGGGGGAGAGTCACCCGCAGGAGAGACCATTGGACCCAGCTCCTCCCTCGAAGAATGTTCGGAGGGGGAAACTGAGCCTTCAGCAACAACCGCAACCACAGCAGGGGTTTGACCCGACCCGTCGGAAGCCTCTCCCACAACAACGTCGACAATAGACAGAGGATCTACCTCTGCTATTACCGGCGACTGTTTGACAGCTGCACCCAACTGGATCAGGTCAAACAGTGCTTCCTTGGAGGGCGAGCCCTTAAGCCCCAAGGAAGCCCAACGCTGTAAGAGAACATCGTTAGTAACATGGTCATCAACAAGATCAATGCCCTTCCCCGGAGTAGGAGCGGGAGCTGCCTCGCTATGGGAGGCAACGCCCTCTCCCGAACCCCGAGATTGGGAAACAAAAGAAGGGCCTGCGCTACCACTCGCCGGCCTCCGCGAGATCGAGTGGGAGCTTCGGAGGAGGTTCAGGCGGCGGAAGAAGAGTCCTTGGAACCTTCCTTCTTCAAGGCAACCCTTGAAGGAGAACGGTCACGCTTAGGCTTCTTCTTACGCCGCCGGGCAAACCTCTCCCACTGGGAGGTAGGCCACTCCCTGCACTCACTACAGGTATTATCCCTTTCACACCGTTGACCTCGAGACTGCGGACATAAGGAGTGAGGGTCCATCTCGACCGCCGACATGAACGTTCCACAAGGGCGGTCGGGGAGTCCAGGGCACTTCCGCATGATGGGAAGGAAGGATGAGGCCAACTTCAAGCACACAAGCTGAAAAAAAAAGCAAAACAAAATTAAGGCTGTCAATAATGCGAGGGCGAAGCAGAGACGTCTGCTCATCGCCCGAGCCAAAAGTGAAGTGAAGCAGTTCACCGGTGTGTGAGGGGGGGAGGGGTAGCTAGCTACTACTCCCTTACCCCCTTGCTAACTAGTGCGGGGGTAATTAACCCTCGTTAAAATTCTACGCCGAAAGTAAAACCCCATGTAAATAGCGTGGTTTGTATTTCAGTTACGGAACAAAAAATATTTATAAATAGAAACTCCATCTATATATGACAGTACACAAAATTAAAAAAATAATATAAACTACCATCAAGGTTATGATATACTCCACAGTGACTCTTTTCAACTAAAAACGACAAATTTAAAGTAATTTGTACTTTTCCTAACGATACAAAACTTGAGCTCTTTACTAGGGAATATACTTTCAACAAAGCTGGAAAACTAGCCATAATACTTTTAGCGAAGTGTAACTACCCCACATCTATATACAGGGGTGTTTAGGGGGTACTACCGGCTACCCCGCTTGCACAAAAACACCGGTGTTATCTCGTACCATTTTATTGCAAGCAGGGCTTGCTGGAAGATAGGTGATGGCGGGTCAAATTTGTATAAAGAACTCAAGGTTTGTATCGTTAGGAAAAATATAAATGACTAAAAATTTGTCATTTGTTCCGATACTAAATACAAACCCTTTCGTTCTCTATTAGGGAAGACTCCTTATAAGCTGAGTGGGAGTCCTTTAGACCTGGGGTTTCCTCCCGTGCTTGTGCTATGCTTTAGTGGCCTGTGGAATACAGTACGTGTGATTGTGTGATACTGGCAATGTGACTAGTCTAAGTATGAATTCTCAGGAATCATCGGATTCTTTGAACCAACCATAGACGTTACTGAATCCCACCTCGCCAAGGGGTATGGGGATGAAGATGAAAGAAGGGCCAATCATTCTTATCATTCACCCAAGACTTAATTCCGAGTAACCTCTGCATTCTACCATCTGTTATTTGTTCATCAAGGAGCTTGGTCTCTAAACCACTTGTACAGCCACCACAGGACCAATGGAAAATGACTCCATGTTCCTATAGGTCACATCTTGCAGGTAGTGGACAGTAAAGGTCATCTGATGCTTCCACACACTCTCCTAAAGGACCTACATCACAGAGTAGTTCTTAAATGCTAGGGACGTACTTACGCCCCTAATGTCGTAAGGTCTAGGGCTTCTTGCCTGCAGAGAAGGATCAGGATTCAATGCCCATTCTATGACCTTGCGAATCCATGCCGTGATCGTGTTCTTGGTGATCCTTCTCTTGACCTTACACGTGCTGACGAAGAGTGCTTTCACTAGGGGGCAAGCTCCTGCAGTTCTTTTAAGGTAACAACTCGAGGCTCTCACTGGACAAAGTAGCAGTTAATCTGTGTCATCAGATACATTACGGAGACTCGATTCAGAAGGGCACGATTCTATGATCCACTACTGTACTCCCAAATTTTGAGTATTAGCAATAAACTTAAGGACGAAGCTGAGCATTAACTCTCCCCATCCCTTTGAATGGCAGTAGGCGTAGTAAGGAAGACTATGGAGTTCGCTTACTATCTTGGCCGAGGCCAAAGCGAAAGGAAAACCGTCTTCAGTGTCAGGTGAATATCTGATGCCTGGTGTAATGGTTCATAGGGGTTCCCGAACCATATTCCATGGAGGAAGTCTAACTTCCGACTGGGGACAGGTAATTACAATCAAGGCTCCATATGAGGAAAGACAACTCCAACAAAGAGGAAATGTTGACTCACATCAGTCCAAGGGCGAGGCTTAAGGCTGAGCAATATCCTTTCACCACTGACCGAGAAAAGTTTTTCCTCCCGAAGGTATACAAAAAATTCCACTGTTGTTAGAATAGACTTAAGGGGCAAAGATACCCTTTCCACGACACCACAGTATTTCGGTGAACAGTAGAGAGGGAGTATGTTGTTCAGCGACATTGCGAACAGGTCCACTGTCGGGAAACACACCAAAGTTAGGACTTCATCGGCTACTAGATGATTCAAGACCACTCAGAGCCCCTGAGTCGCTCTGCTTAGATATTCTACGCGCACATTCTGCTTGCATGGAGTGAAGCAAGCCGATAGGGACACCAAGTTGTCTTCTGCCCATCTTAGCAGCTCCACTACTAGATGGCAGAGGTGCTGGGAAAAGGTATCGCCTTGCTTGTTTATGTAAGCCACGACCGTGGTGTTGTCGCTCATCACCACAGAGTGACCTGGTGATGGAACTGTTGCACTGATAAAAAGACTGCCTGCATCTCCAGAAGATTTATATACTGGGATCTTTCGGACTCGGACTGTGGAGGATTAATTTTATTTTAATTTATTTTTTTTTGCCAAATCAAGAGTGAGAGAGAGAGAGAGAGAGTGTGTGTGTGTTTATTTAAGTTTTGTCAGAGAAAGAGAGAGAGAGAAGAGAGAGAGAGAGAGAGAGAGAGAGAGAGAGAGAGAGAGAGAGAGAGAGAGAGAGAAAGTGTTTACAGTATTGGCTTTAGTTTTGAGAGAGAGAGAGAGAGAGAGAGAGAGAGAGAGAGAGAGAGAGAGAGAGAGAGAGAGGAGAGAGAGAGAGAGAGAGAGAGAAAGTGTTTACAGTATTGGCTTTAGTTTTGAGAGAGAGAGAGAGAGAGAGAGAGAGAGAGAGAGAGAGAGAGAGAGAGAGAGAGAGAGAGAGAGAGAGAGAGTGAGTGAGTGTTTATTTACTTAAGTTTTGTCAAACCGCAAGAAAAAGTGTTTATTTGCTTTAGTTTTGTCAGAGGGAGAGAGAGAGAGAGAAGTTAATGTGCTTTAGTTTTGTTAGATCGCGCGTGCGCGAGAGAATGTGTATGTGCGTTTGTGTGTGCGTGTTTTGTGTGTCCGCGGTGCGCGCCGAAGAAAAAGGATGATTATAGTACGATAGTTTAGTTAGTTAGGAGTTTTCGTAAGCGTTTTTTTTTTTCTTTTTTATTGCACGGTCGTCGTCATCAATTGTCGTTAGAGAAATCCGTATTTTATAGCCGGGTCATCAACGTTCAAAAATTCTGTATTTCAGCAGTCTATTCCTAAATTCATTGTCCGGTCCGGGTCGTCATCATCAAGCTATTCATATACTGTACAATCTAATACACACGGCTGGCAAACACCACCTTCCAGGCCAAACTAAAACTCCAAGGAGTATAAAGGAATCCAGAGGAGGAACTACGGCTCAGAACATAAAAACACTACAACAGCCGGCTTCCGAAGAACAAAAAAAATGCAGAACCGACTCCTTCTATCGTCCAAGATCTAATGCTTTCGCCCAAGACATTCATCACCGCCTATCCTAGCTAAAAAATGTAAACAAACAACCTCAAATATACCAACAATCTTTCCAACTTCAAACAATCATTCGCTAATTATCCTTTAACTTCGGCGCGCACCGCGGACACACAAAACATGCACACACAAACGCACATACACATTCTCTCGCGCACGCGCGATCTAACAAAACTAAAGCACATTAACTTCTCTCTCTCTCTCTCCCTCTGACAAAACTAAAGCAAATAAAAACTTTTTCTTGCGGTTTGACAAAACTTAAGTAAATAAACACACACTCACTCACTCACTCACACTCTCTCTCTCTCTCTCTCTCTCTCTCTCTCTCTCTCTCTCTCTCTCTCTCTCTAATGACAAAGCTAAAGCAAATAAAATGTCTCGATTTAACAATACTAAAACAACACTCTCTCTCTCTCTCTCTCTCTCTCTCTCTCTCTCTCTCTCTCTCTCTCTCTCTCTCTCTCTCTCTCTCTCTCTCTCTCAAAACTAAAGCCAATACTGTAAACACTTTCTCTCTCTCTCTCTCTCTCTCTCTCTCTCTCTCTCTCTCTCTCTCTCTCTCTCTCTCTCTCTCTCTCTCTCTCTGACAAAACTTAAATAAACACACACACACACTCTCTCTCTCTCTCTCACTCTTGATTTGGCAAAAAAAAAAATAAATTAAAATAAAATTAATCCTCCACATTCCTCCCCCCTTACTTTGCCAAATCCTCACACAACACTTACCTATTTTCTCATCACCCAGTCGCAATCAGGAACAGGGCCTCGGCTTCGGGTAACTGGGCCTTCATATACCTGCACTCTCTCATTCACTTCTTCCATGTCGTTTTCATTCAACGTACTATTACTATTCCCGTCTATGTTCTGCTCGTCTAAGATATCATTCACTATTTCATCTACCTCAGTTTCATCTGGCCCGAAAATCCCACTAATTTCTGTCAATAATTCATCCATTACATCTAAACCATTTTCTACTTTAACAAAAGAATCATTCATACTGCTTATCATTCTCCTATCTTTCATTCTCGTGTCCGTCATACGTTCTCTTGCCTCATCTAACGAAAAACCACACACACTATAAGTATCATTCATACTCATCCAAGTTTCATCTGTATTAATACATTTATCTTCCATACTCACCTGTACATTTACACCCTTGTCCTGCTTATTCTGATTCCCGCCTACAACTACAAAATTTTCCCGTCTTTTATCCCCAGTAAAATTCTCAGACTTCTTTTTCTTTCCATACTCTACTAACACCAATTGCTTATCTTCTAAACCTAATGCCTCACACATACTCGGTTCATACTTGTTCGTTTTCAGCCATTTATTCATACCATTCTCCTGAATATATCTTGGTACCTCCTTCCATTTCCGCAACTGATTGTGGTGTGCCCTAACCTTTTCCACACTACCATCCACACTTACTTTACCTAAAACATAACTCAACCCACTAGAACCAACATCTAACACCTCATATGGACCTTCAAACTTATCACGTACCTTATTGACATTCATTCTTCCTTTTTCAATTACTTCTTTTAACACTTTCTCTCCCACTTTGTAGCTTTCAAATCTCTCATTTGCTTTCTTCCAAACATCTCTATCATTCTCGGACACACTCAATCTCGGTCTTACTATCTTTTCAAAATTCAACACAAACTTACACGGAGACATACCCGTACTCTTGTGCACAGTCGCATTATACGCCCACAACGCACGCCCAACATATAAATCCCAATCATTATCACATGTACTCATCATCCGCAAAATTTCTGTTAAGGTTCTTACAGTCCTTTCAGCCAAACCATTCGCACTTGGCATATACGGAGTCGAATACACATGTTCAATGCCCCATTCTCTCAACATCTGCTCAAACTCCCATCCAACAAACTCCGGACCATTGTCACTTAACATTTTCGCAGGCTTACACACACTCATCGGCAACATCACTTGACTTACCATTCTCGCTACAGTCTCACTTCTTTTATTCTTGATGGGTACTGCATATGCAAACTTGCTCATATGATCGACCATGACAATCATTCCCACATGTCTTCTCGCAGTCACAGGCAACGAAACACAATCAATCACAAACATCTCAAATGGCTCTTTCATACGTAATCTCAGAACAGGCGGACTTGCATGCATGCTCTGATACTTTCCCTTCTGACAATCCTCACAAGTAGTCGCTACATCCCTACAAATTTGACTCAACCCAGGCGTAAACAACCTCTCTCGCATGCATTCCCACAATTTATTCTTCCCCATATGCCCATACCTGTCATGCACTACCATACACATACTTACAGCTGCATGCATTGGAAATACAGGAACATATATATCTTCATCCATTCCCCTATGCAAAAAATACACAATATTCTTACAAACAATAAATCTTTTAACAACTTTCTTATACGCTTCCAAATCATACGGCCATTCTTCCACCCTTATACCATTTAAAATACATTCACGTAACCTATTTATCTCTAAACATTCACCTTGCATTTCTTCCACCTCTTCTTTGCTCAACAAATCATCTTCACTTTTTGCAATATCAATCATGCCAACAAAATTCGCCATGAATACACTGTCATCCTCAATTACTATTACCTTACAGCCATTCTTTGAAAGCAAACCCTTACCAACATCAACTGACACATGGTGCAACCTCAAAAAATGTTATTTTTATTAGTAAAATAAATTTTTGAATATACTTACCCGATAATCATGTAGCTGTCAACTCCGTTGCCCGACAGAATTCTATGGAGGGATACGCCAGCTATCACAATACTAGAAGGGGGTGTATTTACCAGCGCCACCTGTGGCCAGGTACTCAAGTACTTCTTGTTGACACCTCCTCAATTATTCCTCGGTCCACTGGTTCTCTATGGGGAGGAAGGGAGGGTCGATTAAATCATGATTATCGGGTAAGTATATTCAAAAATTTATTTTACTAATAAAAATAACATTTTTCAATATTAAACTTACCCGATAATCATGTAGCTGATTCACACCCAGGGGGGTGGGTGAAAAACCAGTGTACAAGACTAAAGGATAGCTAAGTATCCCGTATTTCATATAATCAGTTATCCACAATAACAATGAAATAATAAGTACCTGGTAAGGAAGTCGACTTGAACCGTTACTCTGCCTTTAATAAGATCGTCTTCCTTACTGAGCGCAGCGTTCCTCTTGGGAGGCTGAATCAACTCAAAGGTGCTAAAGTATACAGGGCTGCAACCCATACTAAAGGACCTCATCACAACCTTTAACCTCGGCGCTTCTCAAGAAAGAATTGACCACCCGCCAAATCAACAAGGATGTGGAAGGCTTCTTAGCCGACCGTACAACCCATAAAAAGTATTCAAGAGAAAGGTTAAAAGGTTATGGGATTATAGGAATGTAGTGGCTGAGCCCTCGCCTACTACTGCATTCGTTGCTACGAATGGTCCCAGGGTGTAGCAGTACTCGTAAAGAGACTGGACATCTTTGAGATAGAATGATGCGAACACTGACTTGCTTCTCCAATAGGTTGCATCCATAACACTCTGCAGAGAATGGTTCTGTTTGAAGGCCACTGAAGTAGCCATAGCTCCCACTTCATGTGTCCTTACCTTCAGCAAAGCAAGGTCTTCTTCCTTCAGACGAGAATGTGTTTCTCTAATCAGAAGCCTGAATAGTAAGAAACTGAGTTCTTAGAACTTGGAAAAGAAGGTTTCTTGATAGCACACTATAAGGCTTCTGATTGTCCTTGTAAAGGTTAAGACCTTTTTAGATAGTACCTAAGAGCTCTAACTGGGCAAAGTACTCTTTCCAGATCATTCCCCACCAAGTTGGACAGGCTTGGGATCTCGAACGACTTAGGCCAAGGACGTGAAGGAAGCTCGTTTAGCAAAAACCGAGCTGCAAGGAACATGTAGCCGTTTCAGATGTGAAAACAATGATCCTGCTGAAGGCGTGGATCTCACTTACTCTTTTAGCTGTTGTCAAGCACACGAGGAAAAGAGTTTTTAATGTGAGGTCCTAAAAAGAGGCTGATTGGAGAGGTTCAAATCTTGATGACATAAGGAACCTTAGGACCACGTCTAGATTCCAGCCTGGAGTGGACAACCGACGTTCCTTTGAGGTCTCAAAAGACCTAGGGAGGTCCTGTAGATCTTTGTTGGTGGAAAGATCCAAGCCTCTGTGGCGGAAAACCGCTGCCAACATACTTCTGTAACCCTTGATCGTAGGAGCTGAAAGGGATCTTACTTTCCTTAGATATAACAGGAAGTCAGCAATCTGGGTTACAGTGGTACTGGTTGAGGAAACTGCATTGGTCTTGTACCAGCTACGGAAGACTTCCCCTTGAGACTGATAGATTCTGAGAGTGGATGTTCTCCTTGCTTTGGCAATCGCTCTGGCTGCCTCCTTCGAAAAGCCCCTAGCTCTTGAGAGTCTTTCGAAAGTCTGAAGGCAGTCAGACGAAGAGCGTGGAGGATTGGGTGTACCTTCTTTACGTGAGGTAGACTTAGAAGGTTCACTCCTAGAGGAAGAGTCCTGGGAATGTCGACCAGCCATTGCAGTACCTCTAAGAACCATTCTCTCGCGGACCAGAGCGGAGCCAACCAACGTCAGCCGTGTCCCTTAGTGAGAGGAGAACTTCTGAAGTACTCTGTTGACAATCTTGAACGGCGGGAATGCATACAGGTCGAGATGGAACCAATCCAGCAGAAAAGCATCCACGTGAACTGCTGCTGGGTCTGGAATCGGAGAACAATACAACAGGAGTCTCTAGGTTATCGAGGGTAGTGAACAGATCTATGGTTGGCTGACCCCACAGGGCCCAAAGTCTGTTGCAAACATTCTTGAGAAGGGTCCACTCTGTGGGGATGACCTGACCCTTCCGTCTGAGGTGATCTGCCATGACATTCATACCGCCCTGAATGAACCTCGTTACCAGTTAGCTTTCGATCTAAAGACCAGATGAGTAGGTCCCTTGCGATCTAGAACAACTTCCACGAAAGAGTCCCTCCCTGCTTGAAGATGTAAGCCAGGGCTGTGGTGTTGTCAGAGTCCACCTCCACCACTTTGTTAAGCTGGAGGGACTTGAAGTTTATCAAGGCCAGAATAACCGCCAACAACTTCTTGCAAATGATGTGAAGTGTCCTTTGCTCCTGATTCCATGTTCCCGAGCATTCTTGTCCGTCCAAAGTCGCACCCCAGCCCGTGTCTGATGCGTCCGAGAGGAGAAGGCGGTCGTGTTTCTGAACAGCCAAAGGTAGCCTTCCTTGAGAAGAAAGCTGTTCTTACACCACGCGAGAGAAGACCTCCTCTCTTCGGAAACAGGAACTGAGACCGTCTCTAGCGTCATGTCCTTTATCCAGTGAGCAGCTAGATGATACTGAAGGGAGGGGAGGTGGAGTCTCCCTAACACGATGAACAGGGCCAGCGATGAAAGTGTCCCTGTTAGACTCATCCACTACCTGACTGAGCATCGGTTCCTTCTCAGCATGCTCTGGATGCATTCTAGGGCTTGGAAGATCCTTGGGGCCGACGGAAAAGTCCGAAAAGCTCGACTCTGAAGATCCATACCCAAGGAGACAATGGTCTGGGATGGAACGAGCTGAGACTCCTCAAAATTGACCAGGAGGCCCAGTTCCTTGGTCAGATCCATAGTCCATTTGAAAATCTCCAGACAGCGACGACTTGTGGGAGCTCTTAAAAGCCAGTCGTCTGACGGAGCCGGACACAAGATCATGATACTGCTGCACAGTCTGTGAACTGTCAATCATGGGCAAGCGAGGAAGTACAGTGACAACCCGAATCTGTCTAGACTGTCTGGGTCGTACAGACAACTCCTTAACGGGTTGCTGAGGTTGCCGCACTGCGTCACAACAAGTCACTTCTGTTGGTTGTTGAACGTCTTCCCCGTGACACATTGACTCCGTAAACAAAAAATCCTCTAACAAGGACTAAGCTTGGACTGCATGTCATGCAACACAGCTCAAGGTCATGGGAGCAGGTGTGGTAACAGACGGGATTAGCGACTGAAGTGGAACCATAACCTTCCCTGGAAGCATGTTATGCTAAATAAAAGTCCATAAGAGGTTATGCAGCTAAAGGCTCCCTCCAAATGACAGAGTCCTCAAGGGAATATTAGAAGGAGGGAGAAAAGAACTTTCTCATCTACAGGGACCTTATCCTAGAAAAGCTAAGTTCTCTGAGTGAGGGTTCACTGGTGCAAAAGCAGCAGACTAGAAGGCAACGTTATGAAACTGCTTGACAGTCTAGTGAGTTGGCAACAACCCAAGATGTGTGACTGAGAAGCATGCGGTAAGGTATGCAGAGCATGATGTATGCAGAGTATGCTGTATGCAGAGCATGCTGTATGTAGAGCATGTTGTATGCAGAGCATGCTGAAAGCAGAGCATGCTGTATGCAGAGCATGTTGTATGCAGAGCATGCTGAATGCAGAGCATGCTGTATGCTGAGCATGTAGTAAGCAGAGCCTGCTGTAAGCAGAGCCTGCTGTAAGGAAAGCAGAGCGTGTGCATGGCGTTTAACATTTCTCAGAAATTCCATGACCAGTGCTAGAGTGCTTTATGCATGCTTGCATGGGGTTTAAAAATCAACATAATGTTTACCTTACATTCATAACTCATGATTCATATTTTTGCCATGGTTTGAAAATGGAGGTAAGGTATGCTGAACAGCAGAGTCAGAACGAGCTGGAACAACAATAGTTGTGGTTTCCTCTTCAAGACTCTGTTGAGGGAACACCTGAGGCTCAGTCTGCAAAGGCTGAATAAAAGACAAGCAGAAGGAAGGCGCATGGGTGGAGGAGGCTGACTCCTAGCATGAGTGGTTGAACCCAAGGGTTGCGCTTGCTGAGCGGTTGGCGGAAGCGGAGTAGCAAGTTCCAGTTCCTGTGGTGTGAGCGGAGCGCGATGAGGAAGAGGCTGCGCAGAACAAGGTAAATGTCTCGCAAGCTGAGGCTCCTGAGGCGCAAGGCTAAGGTGTTGTGGTGCTTGCCTTGTGGAGGGTTGAGCTCGCTGCAGCGAGAGCTGAGGAGACTGACTCATGGACGGGAGAGGTTGTTGTACCTCAACCGAGTGTTGCATCACTGGTGGAACAGCAAGTGGAGGCGGAGGAAGAGAGGTATAATCCTCCTGATCCCATTGTAAAGGTTGCCTTAAGGAAGGCGGAGGCTGAACACCACTGGGAACAGCAAACTCAGCACGTGGCTCAACATCGTACGCCTGGCAGGTGGAACTGCGATCAGGCGGAGCGAGCGTAGGCGGAGGGAGTGTAGGCGGAGGCGGAGGAGCAACACTCTCAGCCCGACACTCACGCATCAAGTCCGAAAGCTGTGCTTGCATGGACTGTAGTAGAGTCCACAACATCGTACGCCTGGCAGGTGGTACTGCGATCAGGCGGAGCGAGTGTAGGCGGAGGGAGTGTAGGCGGAGGCGGAGGAGCAACACTCTCAGCCCGACACTCACGCATCAAGTCCGAAAGCTGTGCTTGCATGGACTGTAGTAGAGTCCACAACATCGTACGCCTGGCAGGTGGTACTGCGATCAGGCGGAGCGAGCATAGGCGGAGGGAGTGTAGGCGGAGGCGGAGGCGCAACACTCTCAGCCCGACACTCACGCATCAAGTCCGAAAGCAGTGCTTGCATGGACTGTAGTAGAGTCCACTTGGGGTCGGCAGAAACTACAGTAGGCTGAGGTAAAGCCTTAACAGTCGAGCTCTGTTGTGGCAGAACCTTACTCCTCTTAGGCGGAGTGCATTCAACTGATGACTGAGGAGAGTCAGAGCTAACCCAATGACTGTGAACTCTAACTTCGTACGTCTGGCATAGGTCTGGACTTTACGTTTAAAAGGTCTTGAGACCTGAGACCAGCGTTTTCTCCCCTAAATTTCTTCTGCAGACGAGCAAAATAAGGGCTCAATCGTCTGCGGGTGGGAGTGACGGTCTCGGTAAGACACGCCCACAACCACCGAGGATACTTCTGTGCGCCGATCAAGGCCTGCTGAACCCTTCTGCCCTTCGACATTGCTTCTCCCCTGGGCTTGGGAGCTTGCAAGAGGTCCCGGACTGGGAGGACGACTGGCGCGCACAAAAGTACCCTCACGCACAACACTGACATACTTTGCGCTAATCACTTATCACTTTGATTTCTGTTTGCACTTATTTCACTGAACTCGAAACTTTAAGTGGTTTGTACCTGAAACACGCAATTCTATCCTTTCTCAAAAGTTAGTAATTGCGAAAACAGAATTACAATGTAACAGAAAAATCTAATGAAAGATAATTCAGTGGCTGGAAAGAGACTAAACACTAGATCACTCTAGAAACGTTTAGTTTCTTCCCCTAAAGAGACTAGGGAGAAGAGCAAAAACCGATAACGACGTTACTCGTACGCCTGGCAGGCTTGAATGAAACGTTTATCCTCTTTCTCCCTCCGTCTCTATCTCTCTCTCTCTCTCTCTCTCTTGACTTAGAACCTGAGAGAAGAGCCCAATCATATATATCGTTAAAACATATTATTGTTAAAGGAAAAAACTGAAAAGTTCCTTTATTAGGATCAAAACCATTAAGTTAAGAAAGAATGAACAAAACGCTAGACACGGTTACTCTTACTGCAACGTGAAACCGTGAACATTCTTTCTCTATCGTAACGATAGAGTGCAAGTTGAACGTTCTGAACTTCAACAACTGCAGAGACAAAACCAGACGTTAGTTCAACTTTGAAAACAGTACGAGACTATCAAAGAAATTCTTTCAAACTCTGTGGCGGAAATAGCATAATATGTTAACAGGTAAAACCGAAATGACGGGCTCAATGTTAATTAACTTCGGTACCAAGAAAAGACCGCCTACTATTAGGAAGGTCGAATATAAACAAATATAAAAATTAATTTTAATAAGTTTATAATAAAAGGAAGTTAATCGAAGAGGCCTATAAGAGGCGGAGAGATATAAAATAAATCTATAACTTTTGTTAAGCAAAATTAAGAAAGAGAGTCTATACTCTCTTAGACACCAACACTTCCGTCTAAGGGAAGGGTCGGCCATTGAAAGGTGAACGAGAGTTCATACTCTCTTCGTCACCATAATTAATCAAATTAATTCCAAAAGCTAACTAAGCTAATATAGAAGTTTCCAGTAAAGCGACAGCCGAAATCAAAGAGAAATACTTCACCAAAGTCGTGAAAATACTCCAAGAACATAAGCGTATCCCAAAACGTCTTGCCGGAAGCACGACAGAGGAATAATTGAGGAGGTGTCAACAAGAAGTACTTGAGTACCTGGCCACAGGTGGCGCTGGTAAATACACCCCCTTCTAGTATTGTGATAGCTGGCGTATCCCTCCATAGAATTCTGTCGGGCAACGGAGTTGACAGCTACATGATTATCGGGTAAGTTTAATATTGAAAAATCTATTCCCATCAAAAAACAACTAGGCATTTCATTCTCTCCCATTACAATAAAATTATGTTCAACTTCCATACTCCCTAGTTTCACCTTCAACCTCACTTCTTCCCAAACAAGTAAACTTCCCTGACCTATTCCATGAATTCTCACACTCGTACACTGTCTTTTCACTTCCCAATTGTACCTCTCAATTTCCCTGATAACCGACTCATTTACTAATGACACTTGAGCACCCGTATCAATTAAACTACAATATTCATTCTCATTTATATTCACATACAGTATGTCATCATCCTTCCTTTTACACCATGCATGCATACATTTACTCTCCTTTCAATTCTGTCGCTCACTTCACCAATATGTTCATCATATTCACTGTCCTCTATACCATCATATCTTAGGTTAAGGTCACTTGCACCATTATCCTTCTCACTCAACAATTTGCAACATTCCTCATTACATTGAATCCTCAAAATATATTCCCTATCATTCTCCTTACATGCCCTATATTCCATCGGTCGATTCCATCCAAAATACAAATACACAGTTACACCATACAACATACTTACCACCATTAATATCTTTGATAATACTTCCCCTTCTAGTACACTACTCTCCTCCTCATACACCATTTCTTTTGACACTTCATTCATCACCCTTCTTTTAAGCTCAGTTACACTACCTGGTATTTCCGTATCTAACCCCTCTTGTATCAACTTACTTAAACCCATTAGGATACACTTATATACCATATCTTCCCCTTCACAACTCTGGTCCACAACTAAACCTTCAGGCAACCTTTCAAAATTCTGATTACTCTCTTTATCTTCCATCCTCCCATGCATCCTCGACATCGCATCCGCTATCACATTCTTATTTCCCGGTACATATTCTAACCTAAAATCAAATTCATTCAAATCCTCTATGGTCCTAGCAACCCTTGCATTCACACACTCTTTCCTTATCATATACACTAGGGGCTGATGGTCAGTACGCACAATGAATTTTACACCATACAAAAATACTTTCAATGCTTTCACACAAAATCGTATTGCAGCAAATTCCCTGTCAATCGTCGAATACTTCCGCTCAGCTTTATTAAATGCTTTACTAACATACGCTATTACTCTCAATTGCTCTTCTCCATTTACTCTCTGCATTTGAACCAAACAACCACCCATACTAACCCCACTCGCATCCGTATACAACTCTAGCATATTCGCATTTTCACTGTAGTCTGGAAATGCCAAAGTGACGTCTTTCGCGGCCTCTTCCTTCAACCTTTCAAACGCTTCTATCATACGATCATCCCATTTTAATTTTGTACTATTCCTTTTACCCGTCCATTCATTCAAAGGCTTCCCTATACCTGAACAATCTCTAACAAACTTGCGCCCAAACTCAACCAAACCAAGAAAACCTCGCAACTCACGCACAGTCCGGGGACGTGGAAATTCTCGCACCTTATTCACAAACTTGTCACTCTTCCTTATACCAGATTCACCCACTACATGCCCAAGAAATTCCACCTCCCTGGACAACCATGTACACTTCTCAAGCTTAATTTTCACACCAACTTCAATTAACCGCCTCAACACTGCCTCAAGCAACCGCATATGTTCCTCAACAGTTTCGCTCGCAATCAGAATATCATCTATAAAAACAGTCACCTTCTGTCTATCAAACCCAGCCAATACAACATTCATCGCTCTTTGGAAGGCAGCAGGCGCATTAGCAAGGCCAAAACTTAATCTCTTAAACTGATAATGGCAACTACTGCTCGAAAATGCTGTAATGGGCCTGCTCCCCTCTGCCAGAGGCATCTGGTAATAGCCCCTAACTAAATCTAACTTAGTAAAAACTTTCATTCCATGCATCTTATAAACACAATCAGACACCACATTCATTGGAAAACGTTCTTTAACAGTCACCTCATTTACCTTCCTATAATCAATACACATACGTAAACTTCCATCAGGCTTTCGTACAGGGACAATAGGGCTATTCCAGGCACTCTCACTCCTTTCTATTACACCCATACGCTCTAATTCCTGACACTGCTCCTCTATCTCCTTGGCAATAGGTGGAGAAAAATGCCTGGGATGCTGATATATGGGGGTATCATCACTGAGAACTATTTTAAATTCTGGCAGGTCTGACCCCCCACAATCATCGTCACCGAGACTCATAACTCTCCGCTTATCCCATAACATCTTAAGCAATCGTTCCTTTTCGACCTCACTTATACTCTCATCTAACTTAATTCTTCCTTTCAACGTATCGTAATCCCAATCGTCATCGTTCTTTACCTTACCAGCCATTACCTGTCTCGCCTTAACATATCTTCCATCCTCTACATTAATCAGTGTATACATACATCCCATGCAATCGCCCTCACGTATTCCACGTACTCTCTTCCTCCTAACACTCGGCAACAACCTTACATACACCTGAGGTTCCTGCATATTCATAACACCATCATATATATACGCACTCGTTTTCACCAAATTACCTGCTTCCATACCTTCCACTACATATTCATCCTTGTCACTATTTGAAATTCCCAGACTGCTCGGCCATGCAACTTTTACACTAATAACCTCACCTTTCTTACCCGATAACTTTACACTTTCCTTTGCTACCAACGGCACTCCCTTCCACACCTTCGTACTCACTCTGCCGTCTTCCTTTAAATAAAATTCCCCACAAATATTACCTTTAACCTTTATTTCAATCATATTCACACTTGGATGTACAATCATACCACATTTTTTCAGAAATTTATACCCAAGCAGTACGTCATATTTCTCATTCGCTCCCTCGACCACGTAAAAATCATTATCTTCCATCATCAGCCCCCCAATCATAACATTTTCCCGCAACTTTCCTTGCACAGGCATACGCAAATTACCAATACCTTTTACTTCACCCTTACATCCCTTAAATTCACAAACCTCTTTTACCTTATCATATGCATTCCTAACCATTAAATTGACACCACAACCAGTATCAATCAAACCAACCAACTCTACACCATTAAAAATCATTTTCACACTCATGCAATCATGTGCTCTTTCTCCCATCACATCTTCATGCAATAAACCCTCACGAACATGCATCACATTCACTCCCCACACACACGAGGACTCACCCAGCTGAACCCTCTGATTAATTAGTTTCCCGAACATCCTGGCTGACTTGACCCCTTCTTTCTACAAACCCTAGCTACATGCCCATCTGCACCACATTCAGTACACTTACCCCGCGGCTCCTTGCACATTCTAGCATAATGACCATCCTTACCACAATTACCACAAATTACATTCATACGATTATTACGGCATCCACTCGCTATGTGTCCAGTCATACCACACCGATAACACTTAACCACTTTCTCTTTCTTACAGTCGCTAATACGATGCCCTGTCTCTCCACACCCGAAACATGCTCCTAATGCCCATCTACACTCGTTCTTTTTATGTCCTACTTTCCCACACCTATAACACCTCTCTTCACAGATACCACTACCTAACCTAACTTGCTGCGTACTAGCACTTCTATCTCTCCAAACTTGATTTCCCTGTCTAAACCCGTCATTTCTCGGCATGGGTATTCCTACATTACTCACCCTAACACTTCTATCTACTACACTATCAGCTGCCCTCATTGGCCCTCTCATAACAGCATCTCTAAAACTACCAAATTCTGGCACACATTCCTCCATTCCAGTTCTTAAACTCACAGATTTACTTTCTTTCATACACCTATCCAACTCGTAATCCTCAACTATCTCTAAAATATCATCCCAAGTCAATCTCTTAGTCCACCTCATTTTCTCCTTCCGTTTCAAATTAATAAACTCACACACACTCTCTGGTACTGTACCCAAAAACTTCTTCATTAGTTCCTTATTTTCATTTATTCCTTCGTCCCCATACTTCTTTCTAGCCAATGTTTCTAACCGACATACATACATCGAGATTGCTTCACCCACCTTCATTCTTGCTTCATCAAAATCATTTTTTCGCTTATACCTAACACTACCTTTCATACGTTTTACCTGTTCAATTATCCTCTTCTTTACACTTTCATACTCAACCTCTCCTACACTCATTATCACCCCATACATCGTCAACAAATATCCTGACAAAAATTCTCCCAACTCCCTAGCCCAAACTCTCTTACTATCCCCATACTTAGCCTGACAAAACTTTTCATATTCCCTAAAGAAGTCATAAACATCCCTACTGCTATGTTCATTAAACCTTTCACACCTAGGTACCTCTCTCATAAACACTGTCTTACAAACTTCCTCTACTTCATTCTCACTACTATCTTCACTGTCTACTCCCTTCTTGTTGCCTTCTTCTTCATTTGAATACAATGAATCTAATTCTACACTCAAAGTCCTATCTTTAACTATTCCCTTCTTTCCCTTTTTCTTACTTACCACCTTCACCCAATCATGATCATCCTCACTCACACCCTGACCTTTCTTCTTTTCTTTCTTCACATTATCTTTACCTTTCTTCTCCTTCTTCCTATCACCCTTCGTTCCAATCTTACTATGTCTAGGCCCTTTACTTTCAATATCACTATCACTACCGTCCCCATTATCACTTACCCTATCCTCTTCCACAATCAACCCGTTACCATAAGCAGAAGCCACTCCTCCGACTGCACCTTCACCTATGACAGTTTTCATCATCCCCATTACTTGCCCTATCATAGCTTCCATTCGTTTCTCATTTTCTCGCATCCTCATCTCAACACCCTCTTCCACTCTCTCTACAGTTCCCTGAAGTTCCCTAAGTTTCCTTTGCATCTCCTCATTCTCACTACTTAACCTCGCATTCTCCAACAACAACCTCTCCTCTCGCTCATTAGACAACCGCAATTCCTTCTTTAAAATATGCAACTGTTCTTCCATTAACTCCATTTCAATACCTTTAATATTTTAAGTATTTTTCAAACCTATTTACCCTTGTCCAAAAGTCCAGTTTCAATCCCACCTTCAACAGTCGTCCCTGTTCGGGCGCCAAATTTATGTAGCGGGATGTCAACAAAAACAAACCCCCCACACCCTTGATCACTCTTACTTACAAAATATCCCACAACACAAACTTTCCCCTTACTTTACTTTAAACTAGACTCTTGGACAAAAGGAAAATGAAAACAAAACATAGCCTTAAAACTATATTAACGCAACCAAAAACAGAACACAAATCATTAAACTGACTTAACACTAAAACAAATCACTTATCACCAAACCATCCACCATATGCCATAAACCAGGAACAATCACAATTTATCATAAATTCAATAGACAAAAAAAAAAAAAAATTTGCTATATATATCCGTGCGTGAGGGTACCGAGAACGCCAACAATCGAAAAAAAAAAACAATATCCCTTTAATATACCCAACACCGTTAGTCCACGCACAGTACCAAAATCACACTTAAGACTAAATAAATTACTTAATACTAAACACCAATCATATTCTGCAACACACGAAAAATGTAATGGCAAACCAAGAAAACCTCTTGGTTCACACGCAACAGTCCTTGCACGGTCGAATTGGCCGTACGATAGTGTTGGCCAGTGCCAGTAGGCTACAACGGCGCAAGGACTGTTGCGTGTGAACCAAGATGTTTTCTTGGTTTGCCATTACATTTTTCGTGTGTTGCAGAATATGATTGGTGTTTAGTATTAAGTAATTTATTTAGTCTTAAGTGTGATTTTGGTACTGTGCGTGGACTAACGGTGTTGGGTATATTAAAGGGATATTGTTTTTTTTTTTCGATTGTTGGCGTTCTCGGTACCCTCACGCACGGATATATATAGCAAATTGTTTTTTTTTTTGTCTATTGAATTTATGATAAATTGTGATTGTTCCTGGTTTATGGCATATGGTGGATGGTTTGGTGATAAGTGATTTGTTTTAGTGTTAAGTCAGTTTAATGATTTGTGTTCTGTTTTTGGTTGCGTTAATATAGTTTTAAGGCTATGTTTTGTTTTCATTTTCCTTCTGTCCAAGAGTCTAGTTTAAAGTAAAGTAAGGGGAAAGTTTGTGTTGTGGGATATTTTGTAAGTAAGAGTGATCAAGGGTGTGGGGGGTTTGTTTTTGTTGACATCCCACTACAGGACCAGAACCCGGGGGCCGTATGACGCAGGAAATGTAACCCCCCACCACTCTTCTTTTGATGCATTTAAAAAGTGCATAAATTCCTGGGGAAGTCTGAGATGGTCAACCCCTTGGCAGAGATTCTAGTCTGTCACCCACCATTCTAGATACGTCCTCTGCTCACCTGGATTTCAGCCTGCACTGCAGTGTTCGAATACCTAGGCAGCTGTTGAGGACTAGACATTCTAGGGATAATAGGTGACTTATGAGACGTAGCCACCGCTGAGATGGTATAGCATCTCGTTGTAGGAAGGGACCTACGACCTTCTTCAGCCTCTCGATCCTGTTGTATGAGGGGAAGACTTTCTGTAGGTTGGTGTCGATCATGGCCAGATACAGTTGACCAGTCACTGAAATGGTAGCAGGGATGATTTCTCGAGATTTACCACGATCCCTAAATCTTGGCAAAACTTGAGGAATCTGTCTCGGTGTTGAAAAAGGGTGGCCACTGAGTCTGCTAAGATTACCCCATCGTCCAAGTATCTTAGAAGAAGGATGCCCTTCTTGTGGGCCCAGGTTGACACTAGAGAGAAAACTCTTTGTGAAAACCTGAGGTGCTGATGACATGCCAAAACATAGTACCTTGAATTGGTATTGTTTGCTGTCGTAAATGATCCTTAGATACTTCCTTGATGACAGGTGTACTGGGATCTAGAAGTATGCGTCCTTTATGTCCACGTACATGAAGCCTTGTGGTCTTACTGCCTGTCTAACTGTGTCTGCCGCCTCCATCCTCAACAGTCTGTTGCACAAACTTGTTAAGGGAGGGAAAGTCGACGAAGTTCTCCAACCTCCAGACGACTTTTTCACAAGAAAGAGTCAAATGAAAAAGCCTGGGACTCATCTAGGACCTCTTGGAGAGTGCCCTTCTCCACCATGGTCTGGACTTTGGCCCTAAAAGACTAGCTCCTTAACTGATCCCCTCATGTAGAAGTACGACAGAACTGGACGCCAAGTCGATAGAGGGAGAGATTGCGTGAACGGTACGGGATATCCTGAACAAAACAAAGAGACCATCCAGGCCACTACCATGTACTGCAGCCACCTCTGCCACTAGCATTGCAGGTATCCCCCCACTGGTGGACAAGTGGGAGGACTGCCCTCCCTAGCAGAAGTCTCGACTGCTTCCCTTCAGCTGTTCTAAGACAGGTAAGGGCTTCTGGGAAGACATTTTGGGGGTGCCTGAACTTCTATTCCCTGCTCTCCCTGTGGTCTGAATGTTTGAGGTTTCCTAGGTGGAAGGGCCAATCTATAGGATCTGGAGGTCTTTGTCCTCTGAAGGATAGAGTCCTGGTTCAACTCCCTCCAGTGCTCAGCAGCCCTCTCAACATCATCTATGTTGAACAGCATTGGACCCTCCATTGTCGAGTTCCTAAGCCTTGCCACTTCTGTTCTAAGAACTTGCCTATAGAACTTTTCTATTATCGAGTCCCTTCGCTTGAGGATCAAGTTTACCCACAAGTTGACCACTTGGTGGGCAAGGAACACCATGTTTCTAGTTCCCAACAATAGAAAAGTTGCCATGGACTTTCTGGTACGCTCTTGAGACCAGTCCTCCATTCTGACGAAATGTCCCATTGACCCTAACCACAGATCGAGCCACAAAGTTGCCTGCATGGGGAACTCCATATTTGGGGTGTCGGTTGCAGAGGTAACAGGAAGGCTAGAGAGCCTCTAGCACGAAACACCCCCCGTTTAAAGCTTCGATGGTTTGGTCTAGAGGTAAAGACGACACCTTTCCTTCAGATGCCTCATAATATCTCCTTTGGTGAATGAAAGGGGGAGGTAAAAGCTTAGGAGTCCCTAGCCCATGGAGAATTTGAAGAGCCAGTGACCTGCTAGAAAACTTTCTTCTTGGCCCCATTCAGGCCCTCGACTAGGGCAAAGCTGTGCTGGTCTTGGAGGGTCTCTTTCCCTTATGGCGGAGCTGTAGAAGGGTTGTCCAGGTCGTTGATGGCCAGCACCTGCCAGAATGCGTGATTGGATTCCTACTGCTTGGCCTTGGAATATCTTAAGACTCACTGCCTTGGGATGAAAGTCGTCATGCCCGAAATCCTGGTCCTCATCGGCCATCGAGCTCTCGCCCATAGAAGCCTGGGGTTGGTCGTAGTCCTCTTTGTAGCGCCTAGAGGCTTCCCTATATGTCGTGGGAGCCTCTCTCGTCGTCGTTGCCACCAATGCTGAAGAGCTGTGGGCCCTATCCTGAGGCTGGGCCGATGTTCTTCGGAACAGTCTTACAGTGTCCTTACTCTCCCTGGGGGGAGGGAGGAACTCTGTCAACAGGGAAGGCCTTGCATCCTCCCTGCGTTTGACAGATTCTGAAGTATCCGTGAGTGAAGAGATGTGTAGAGGCTCCTCGATTACTCATGAAGAAGTGTGCTGTCCTGGGGTGATGGGAGACAGCTGATAGGATTATGTCAGAAAGATCTCCCTAGGGAATCTCGAACCCCTGCTTGTATGGGAGTGAAGGGTGTTGCTTGAAGGAGTAAGAAGCCTCTGCCTAGTCTTCTTGGTTGGCATCATGGATGTCATCTCTACCTGGGAGAAAGCCTGCTGTAACTCTTCTGCCCTTCCAAGTAGGTTGCGCACCTTAGACTTGATTGGTGACACTACCATCGTAGACTGACGTTCTTCAGATGAGACCAGAACGGAAGACCTGTGCCTTGGGTTGGAAGGAGGGGAGGAGAGCTTCGATGAAACCGCAGTCTCAAATGGGATCCGAGGTGTGCTGGTAGAGGTTGCTGGAAAAAGCTTACCTGCGGGAGACTGCACAGACCCGGTCACTGCCAGATGAACCACCCAAACCAACTAGAACCAAGGCACATCCTTATTGAAGCCCATGGACCGAGGATGAAGGCTCACTAGGATGGAGATCGTTTACAAGAGGTCCGTGGTTTCACCATCTGTTGGGAAAAGAGTGCTCTCATACTTGACTGTATTGGATCCGGGATGCTGTCATACTCTATTTTGTTAGAGCAAGTTGGAGAATGTGGCACTCTAAGAGAATGTTTAATTGGATCTCAATGACAAGCGTTCCTCTGCACTGCTGCAAGGATGCGTGCTGCAGGGTAGTCTTGCGATACTGGGCAATTACTTGCTGTCGGGTGGTTACATACTGCTAGGTGGTTGCAAACAGCTGCCTTGATGTGTGCTACTGCATGCTCACAAGAGGATGTGTGATCACGAGCCGGAACAGGATCCCAAACTGAAATAGAAGACTGAGAAGAGGAGGCGTTGTGGTCGCGAGCAGGTGTGTGATCACGCGCAGAAGGGGGATCACGTTCAGATAGCCGGGAGCATGAAGAAAGGGTCTCACATGTAGTGTAGTTCTGGGGTGAGGAGTCACGTGCTGGAGCGCGATCATAAGCTGGAATCTCGTCGTGCTCTGGAACACATTGACGAGCAGGAACTGGATCACGTGTTGCATGAATACGATGAAAAGGAGGAGACTGCTCACTCGCTGAAACCTGGTTGCGTGCTGGGTCTAGCTCATGAAAAGAACCAGTGCGGGATCTCGAAGACTCTGGATCGCAACGGACGGTCTGGACGATCCTCTTGTCAGCGCTGCAAAATGTGGGTGCCGAGCGCTGATGGATGGCCAAGCGTGCTCCAACGAAGATGGCTAGATCATCTGGACTTCCTGGGGAGAGTGATGAGAACTCCTGGACTGCAAGACAGGAACAGGGCGAGGCAAAGCACAGTCACCCTCCCCCCAAACTCTTTGGGTGCAAGCAACATCATCTGGTGAGCCACGGTCCAAGGTACTAAAAACGGATTGGGTGTAGTCGGCTGCCTTCTTAAAGTCCCACGTGGCGGACACTACTCCGGGGAGGACCTAACCCTCGAACTGGAAAGGTGACCCTCAAGTGCAAAAGGAACATGCCTTGGACTTTGCCCCCTCAGTAGACTGAGTGAACTTGGAAGAAGGGGGACCGCCATCATCAGCGGGCTGGGCAGTAACTGCGGCAAGCGAAGTCTGAGAAGTCAGAGGCTGGGCTGAAGAGACTGCGCTGGGTACAGAAGCTGGGAACTCCTCAGGTACAAAAACTTTCTGCAGCAACTCAAACAGACCTTCCTACAACAGAGGACCAGCGATACCAAGGGAAGGCCAAATCTGTGAAAGATAATCAACAGAGACACTCCCTTGCGAATGGCGGTACCGCTTCGCTAGGGGAAGCATTAACGTACTGTACTTCGAACCTAGGGGTTGTTCAGGGATTAAGGGGTCACCACTCCTGCTAGATCGATTCCCTGGCATGACCAAGCAAGAAGAAACTTTGGGAAGAGATCGAATGGTGAAAGAAGGAAGTCAAGGTTTCTTTGATTTCAAGGAAGACCACGAAGGAGAAGAATTCCTTTTTGACTTCTTCTTTTGCCGCCTGCTAAACTTCTCCCTCCGGAAGGATGACCACTCCCTACAATCCTAACAGATGTCGTCCTGGTTACATGGTCATCCTTGGCAGGCCGGGCACAGTGAAAAGGGGGGTCATCTCGACCAGAGACATGACGGTACCGTATTTGCACCCTTCAAGTCCAGAACAAGTCCGCATAACGACTGGGAAGAAAAACACTCACAACTTGAAGAGAAAAAGAAAGTTAAGTCTAATAATGACCAGTCAGTATGGGTGGTGGAGAGAGACAAAAATTCACTCTCAACCGAGCCAAAAGCAAAAGTGACAAAACAACACAGGTGTGTGTGTGAGCGGGGTAGTTGGAACTACCCCTAAACCCCTGCTAATTAGCAGTAGGGTACTTGCACATCACTAAAAGGCTTATGGCTAGTCTGCTAGCTTCGCCGAAAATATATTCGCTAATAAGGAGCAAAAAGGGTTTGTATTTAGTGATGGAGCAACCTTCTTTTAGAGCATATGCTGGATAACATCCAGGCGTGAAGACGAAGCGATGGGGTAGCTTGATGGAAACTCTCCACGTGTGGTTGTCTGAGTAGATCGGGAAGTGTGGGGAGCTTTCTCGGTGCCTCTGAGAGCAGGTGCAGAAGGTTGAGAAGCCATTCGGCACGCACGGTGCCACAGCGGAGCTATTAGGATCTTCAACAAATCTTGGGATACTCTGACTTTAACTAAGAGCCTCCTTACCAAGCAAAAAGGGGGGGGGGCCGTAGAGATCTATCCTGACCCACGGATGTTGGAAGGTCTCATGCCAGACCATCTGGGGATCACTTTCCTTATTTTCAATTCAGCATCCTCTAAACTTTCAGCAGCACTAGGACATCATCAGCAAAAAATACTATATATCACTTATCATCATAGCTTTATAATAGTCTGGCTTTAGTCCATCTGGCCCAGCCGCTTTACCTTTCTTTAGCCGTTTTTCTAATTTACCTTTATTTCAGGGGCAGGCATGGGTTTAATTAATCCTTCGACATTTAATACAGCATCATAATGCTCCCTTAGGTGTTCAGGTATACTATATTTGTTGACTATTATAATGTCGTCTTCTCTTCTCAAATTATCCTGATATGTTATTTTCCTTAGTAAAATAAATTTTTTAATATACTTACCCGATGATCATATAGCTGCATCCCTGCTGCCCGACAGAAAAAACCTACGGGCGGAATACGCCAGCGATCGCTATACAGGTGGGGGTGTACATCAACAGCGCCATCTGTCAAGTAGGTACTCAAGTACTCGATGTCAACAAAGAACCAATTTTCTCCTCTGTCCCCTGGGTCTCTATTGGGGAGGAAGGGTGGGTCCTTTAATTTATGATCATCGGGTAAGTATATTCAAAAATTTATTTTACTAAGGAAAATAACATTTTTCAATATTAAACTTACCCGATGATCATATAGCTGATTCACACCCAGGGGGGTGGGTAGAGACCAGCATTACATGTTGACATTATTATGAGCTAAGTATTCCGTATTTCATTTTAGCAGTTATTCAAAATAACAAGCATAAAATAAATAAGTACCTGGTAAGGAAGACGACTTGAACAATTACTCTGCCTTTTTAAGTACGTCTTCCTTACTGAGCCTCGCGATCCTCATAGGATGCTGAGCGACTCCTAGGAGCTGAAGTATGAAGGGTTGCAACCCATACTAAAGGTCCTCATCAAAACCTCTAATCTAGGCGCTTCTCAAGAAATGATTTTGACCACCCGCCAAATCAAGTAGGATGCGAAAGGCTTCTTAGCCTTCCGGACAACCCAAAAATATTTCAAGAGAAAGATTAAAAAGGTTCTGGAATTAGGGAATTGTAGTGGTGGAGCCCCCACCACTACTGCACTCGTTGCTACGAATGGTCCCAGAGTGTAGCAGTTCTCGTAAAGAGACTGGACATTCTTAAGATAAAAGACGCGAACACTGATTTGCTTTTCCAATAGGTTGCGTCGAATATACTTTGCAGAGATCTATTTTGTTTAAAGACCACGGAAGTTGTGACAGCTCTAACTTCGTGTGTCCTTACCTTCAGCCAAGCTTGGTCTTCCTCATTCAGAAGGGAATGAGCTTCTCGTATTAACAGTCTGATAAAATAGGATAAAGAATTCTCTGACATAGGCAAAGATGGATTCTTAACTGAACACCATAAAGCTTCAGACGGGCCTCGTAAAGGTTTTTAAAATAGAACTTAAGAGCTCTTACAGGACATAATACTCTTTCTAGTTCATTTCCAACCATACGATAAGTTTGGAATATCGAACGATATTGGTCAAGGCCGAGAAGGCAGCTCGTGTTTGGCTAGAAAACCAAGTTGTAGAACATGTAGCCGTTTCGGATGAGAATCCGATGTTCTTGCTGAAGGCATGAATCTCACTGACTCTTTTAGCTGTGGTTAAGCATATCAGGAAAAGAGTCTTAAAGGTGAGATCTTTCAGGGAGGCTGATTGAAGTGGTTCGAACCTGTCTGACATAAGGAATCTTAGAACCACGTCTAAATTCCAACCAGGTGTAACCAAACGACGCTCCTTCGTGGTCTCAAAAGACTTAAGGAGGTCCTGTAGATCTTTATTGTTGGAAAGATCTAAGCCTCTGTGACGGAAGACTGATGCCAACATGCTTTTGTAACCCTTGATAGTGGGAGCTGAAAGAGATCGTTCTTTCCTCAGATATAAGAGGAAGTCAGCTATTTGAGTTACAGAGGTACTGGTCGAGGATACGGATACTGACTTGCACCAGTTTCGGAAGATTTCCCACTTCGATTGGTAGACTCTAAGGGTGGACGTTCACCTTGCTCTAGCAATCGCTCTGGTTGCCTCCTTCGAAAAGCCTCTAGTTCTCGAGAGTCTTTCGATATTCTGAAGGCAGTCATACGAAGAGCGTGGAGGCCTTGGAGTACCTTCTTTACGCGTGGCAGACGTAGCAGGTCCACCCTTAGGGGAAGTGTTCTGGGAACGTCTACTAGCCATCGAAGTACCTCGGTGAGTTATTCTCTCGCGGGCCAGAGGGAAGCAACTAGCGTCAACTTTGTCCCTTCGTGAGAGGCGAACTTCTGCAGTACCTTGTTGACAATCTAGAACGGAGGGAATGCATATAGATCTAGATGTGACCAATCTAGTAGAAAGGCATCTATATGAACTACTGCTGAGTCCGGGATAGGTGAGCAAAGTATTGGGAGCCTCTTGGTCATCGAGGTTGCGAAGAGATCTATGGTTGGCTGGCCCCAGGTGGCCCAAAGTCTCTTGCATACATCCTTGTGGAGGGTCCAATATGTTGGAATTATTTGTCCCTTCCTACTGAGACAATCTGCTATGACATTCAAGTTGCCTTGGATGAACCTCGTTACTAGTGAAAAGTCTAGACCTGTTGAACAGGAGAGGTCACTTGCGAACTCGTACCATGTCAGAGAGTAGGTCCCTCCTTGCTTGGAGATGTACGTCAAAGCAGGGAGTTGACCGTGTTCACCACCACCACTTTGCCTTGAAGGAGAGACCTGAAGCTTTTCCAGGTCAGACGTACTGCCAGAAGCTTCTTGCAGTTGAAATGCATTGTCCTTTGACTCGAGTTCCATAATCCCGAGCATTCCCTACCGCCTAATGTCGCACCCCAGCCTACGTCCGATGCGTCCGAGAAGAGAACGTGGTTGGGAGTCTGAACAGTCAGGGGAAGACCCTTTCAAAGGTTGATAAAGTCCTTTCACCAAGTCAGACCAGACTTTATCTTTCCGGAAACCGGGATCGAGACCGCTTCTAGCGTCTTGTCCTTTTCCAGTGAAAAGCTAGATGATACAGAAGAGGACGGAGGTGTAGTCTTCCAAGTGACACAAATTGAACCACGGATGACAGTGTCCTAACCAGACTCATCCACAGCCTGACAGGGCAGTGTTCCTTCTTCAGCATCTTCTGGATGGATAGCAGGGCTGGGGGTTGATCGTCTTGTTCAGCAATGTCCTCATCAGAGGGTTCCTCATCCGAAACTGATGAGGAAACGGCAACGGAGTGGGCAACGTCTGACTCGCTGAATCCGGTCGCACTGGTGGATGCGTGACGGAGCCGGACACAAGATCATGGTACTGCTGCACAGTCTGTGAACTGTCAACCATGGGGACGAGAGGAAGTACAGCGTCAACCCGAAACTGTCTAGACTGTCTGGGTTGTGCAGTCAACCCCCTACCGGGTTGCTGAGGTTGCCGCACTGCGTCACAACAAGTCACCTCTGCTGGTTGTTGAACGTCTTCCTAGTGACACACTGAACGTCCACAACCACCTCCGAGAGTCGCTTAACGTCAACGTGCGACTGGCAACCCACACTGGGTCGCACCGGTGGAGGAACCATCTCAACTGGCGGACGTGAGTAGGATACCTCAGCGTCAACAGGGCGTACAACCAACCGGTAGGAAGGTTGTTGGCTAGAAGGTTCTTCTCCGTAAAAAATCCTCTATCAAGGACACAAGTTTGGACTGCATGTCTTGCAACAAAGCCCATTAGGGTCTATGGGAGCAGGTGTGGCAACAGACGGGGTTAGCGACTGAAGCGGAACCATTTACCATCCCTGGAAGCATTGTTATGCTTTAATTAAAGTCCATAGGAGGCTAAGCAGCTTAAGGCTCCTCTCCAAATGACAGAGTCCTCAAAGGAATATCAGAAGGAGGGGGAACAGCACTTTCTCATCTACAGGAACCATGTCCGAGAAAAGCTAGGTTATCTCAGTGAGGGTTTCACTGGTGCATAAGCAGCAGACCAGAAGGCAACGTTATGTAACTGCTAGACAGTCTGTGAACTGTCAAAAACTGAACTGTCAACCACAACAGGTGCGTGAGGACATACAGCACTGGTGCATTAGTAGCAGACCAGAAGGCAACGTCATGTAACTGCTTGACAGTCTGTGAGCTGGCAACAACCAAAGCTGTGTGGGGAAGCCTCAACTCCTGACTGACTAGTCTGCTGCGGGCGAGTGGCGGTAACCACAGTGGGTTGCGGAGGCTGACACACCGTGTCAAAACACGGCAGCTTGTGGTAGCTCACGCACGGCAACGGAGTGCTCCGTGTGTCTGTGGGAGTCAGCATGCGTCTGGCAGGGTCGACTGCGCATGGGTGGAGGAGCTCTCACAACAAGAGTGTGGGAGCAGGCAGCCATGCTGGGCGCACAACCGTGGCAGGCTGTAGGCCAACGGGTGCATCGTCAACCTTCTCCGCAGTCGGAGTGTGGGAGCAGGCAACAACCAAAGCGGAGTGGTGGTGCGTGGTGGGGACTGCCGTGGGTTGCGGAAACTAACGCATCGCGTCAAAACACGGCAGCTTGACTCCACCTTCCCACTGCTGATGCGGTAGCTCACGCATGTTAACAGAGGGAGCCGCACGTCGGCTAACGTTAACATGCGTCTGGCAGGGTCGATTGCGCATCGGAGGTGGAGCTCTCCGCAGCCGGAGAGTGGGAGCAGGCAGCCTCAGCGTGAGCTGGGCGCACAACCGTGGCAGGTTGTTGGCTAACGAGAGCAGTGTAAACCTTCTCCGCACGAAACTCCTGCATAACCGCAGCTAACTGAGTCTGCATAGACTGCAGTAAAGACCACTTAGGGTCTACAAAAAACGGCAACAAACGGAGCTACTGTCCGTTGTGACTGAGGGTCTAAAACAGCTGGTGCGGCAACAGACGGAGTTACTGCCTGATGCGGTACCACCTTGCCTCTCTTGGGAGGTGTGCAGTCGTCGGATGACTGCAGCGAGTCCGAACTGACCCAGTGGCTACACCTAGGCCGTTGGACTTGCGCGGAAGGGACCGACTTGCACTTAAAAAGCTGCAAGATTTGGTCCATGGTTTCTACGAGAAACCTCTTCCGCAGACGAGGAATAAATGGGCTCTCTCGTCTTTGTGTGGGTGGGGCGATCTCACGTCGGCAACGTGTGTAGATACGCCCGAAACCACGGAGGGAAAAACGTCTGTTCGTCGATCAAGGCCTGTGGAACCCATAAGTCGTTCGACATTACTTCTCCCCTGGGCTTGGGAGCTTGTAAGAGGTCCCGGACTAGGTGAACAACTGGCACGAACAGACGAACCCTCGGACGCAACACTGTAACACTTTGCGCATATCACTTTATCACTTTTGATTTTCTGTTTGCACTTATTTCACTGAAATCGAAACTTTAACTGATTTCTACCTGAAACACGCAATCCTATCCTTCATTAAAAGGTAGTAATTGCGAAAACAGTTTACAATGCAACAGAAAAACATAAATAAAGATAAAGAATTCAGTGGCTGGAAAAGAGACTAAACACTAGATCAAATAAACTACGTTTACAATCTCTCACCGCATAAAGCCTGGGAACAAGAATAAAACTCTAGAAACGTTTTACCTTCTTCCCCAACAGCGACTAGGGAGAAGAGTAAAAAAAAAAAAAAAAAAAAAAGTTCCTTTATTTAGAATTTAAACCATTTAAGCTAAGAAAGAATGAACAAAACGCTAGAATCGGTTTACTCTTACTGCAACGTGAAACCGTGATACACTCTCTCTCTATCGTAACGATAGAGCGCATGTTGAACGTTCTGAACGTCAACAACTGCGGAGACTAAAAAACTAAACGTTAGTTCATCTTTGAAAACAGTACGAGACTATCAAAGAAATTCTTTCATAAAACATGTTATTTTCATTAGTAAAATAAAATTTTGAATATACTTACCCGATAATCATGTAGCTGTCAACTCCGTTGCCCGACAGAATTCTACGGGAGGGATACGCCAGCTATCACTATACTAGAAGGGGGTGTACTCACAAGCGCCACCTGTGGCCAGGTACTACAGTACTTGTTGTTGACGCCACCTCACTTTTTCCTCGGTCCACTGGTTCTCTATGGGGAGGAAGGGTGGGTCAATTAAATCATGATTATCGGGTAAGTATATTCAAAAATTTATTTTACTAATGAAAATAACATTTTTCAATATTAAACTTACCCGATAATCATGTAGCTGATTCACACCCAGGGGGGTGGGTGAAAAACCAGTGTACAAGACTAAAGGATAGCTAAGTATCCCGTATTTCATATAATCAGTTATCCACAATAACAATGAAATAATAAGTACCTGGTAAGGAAGTCGACTTGAACCGTTACTCTGCCTTTAATAAGATCGTCTTCCTTACTGAGCGCAGCGTTCCTCTTGGAAGGCTGAATCAACTCAAAGGTGCTAAAGTATACAGGGCTGCAACCCATACTAAAGGACCTCATCACAACCTTTAACCTCGGCGCTTCTCAAGAAAGAATTGACCACCCGCCAAATCAACAAGGATGTGGAAGGCTTCTTAGCCGACCGTACAACCCATAAAAAGTATTCAAGAGAAAGGTTAAAAGGTTATGGGATTATGGGAATGTAGTGGCTGAGCCCTCGCCTACTACTGCATTCGTTGCTACGAATGGTCCCAGGGTGTAGCAGTACTCGTAAAGAGACTGGACATCTTTGAGATAGAATGATGCGAACACTGACTTGCTTCTCCAATAGGTTGCATACATAACACTCTGCAGAGAATGGCTCTGTTTGAAGGCCACTGAAGTAGCCACAGCTCCCACTTCATGTGTCCTTACCTTCAGCAAAGCAAGGTCTTCTTCCTTCAGATGAGAATGTGTTTCTCTAATCAGGAGCCTGAATAGTAAGAAACTGAGTTCTTAGAACTTGGAAAAGAAGGTTTCTTGATAGCACACTATAAGGCTTCTGATTGTCCTTGTAAAGGTTAAGACCTTTTTAGATAGTACCTAAGAGCTCTAACTGGGCAAAGTACTCTCTCCAGTTCATTCCCCACCAAGTTGGACAGGCTTGGGATCTCGAACGACTTAGGCCAAGGACGTGAAGGAAGCTCGTTTAGCAAAAACCGAGCTGCAAGGAACATGTAGCCGTTTCAGATGTGAAAACAATGATCCTGCTGAAGGCGTGGATCTCACTTACTCTTTTAGCTGTTGTCAAGCACACGAGGAAAAGAGTTTTTAATGTGAGGTCCTAAAAAGAGGCTGATTGGAGAGGTTCAAATCTTGATGACATAAGGAACCTTAGGACCACGTCTAGATTCCAGCCTGGAGTGGACAACCGACGTTCCTTTGAGGTCTCAAAAGACCTAGGGAGGTCCTGTAGATCTTTGTTGGTGGAAAGATCCAAGCCTCTGTGGCGGAAAACCGCTGCCAACATACTTGTGTAACCCTTGATCGTAGGAGCTGAAAGGGATCTTACTTTCCTTAGATATAACAGGAAGTCAGCAATCTGGGTTACAGTGGTACTGGTTGAGGAAACTGCATTGGTCTTGTACCAGCTACGGAAGACTTCCCCTTGAGACTGATAGATTCTGAGAGTGGATGTTCTCCTTGCTTTGGCAATCGCTCTGGCTGCCTCCTTCGAAAAGCCCCTAGCTCTTGAGAGTCTTTTGAAAGTCTGAAGGCAGTCAGACGAAGAGCGTGGAGGTTCGGGTGTACCTTCTTTACGTGAGGTAGACGTAGAAGGTTCACTCCTAGAGGAAGAGTCCTGGGAATGTCGACCAGCCATTGCAGTACCTCTAAGAACCATTCTCTCGCGGGCCAGAGCGGAGCCAACCAACGTCAGCCGTGTCCCTTTGCGAGAGGAGAACTTCTGAAGTACCCTGTTGACAATCTTGAACGGCGGGAATGCATACAGGTCGAGATGGAACCAATCCAGCAGAAAAGCATCCACGTGAACTGCTGCTGGGTCTGGAATCGGAGAACAATACAATAGGAGTCTCTAGGTTATCGAGGTAGCGAACAGATCTATGGTTGGCTGACCCCACAGGGCCCAAAGTCTGCTGCAAACATTCTTGTGAAGGGTCCACTCTGTGGGGATGACCTGACCCTTCCGGCTGAGGTGATCTGCCATGACATTCATACCGCCCTGAATGAACCTCGTTACCAGCGTGAGCTTTCGATCTTTAGACCAGATGAGGAGGTCCCTTGCGATCTAGAACAACTTCACGAAAGAGTCCCTCCCTGCTTGAAGGTGTAAGCCAGGGCTGTGGTGTTGTCAGAGTCCACCTCCACCACTTTGTTAAGCTGGAGGGACTTGAAGTTTATCAAGGCCAGAAGAACCGCCAACAACTCCTGCAATTGATGTGAAGTGTCCTTTGCTCCTGATTCCATGTTCTCGATCATTCCTGTCCGTCCAAAGTCGCACCCCAGCCCGTGTCTGATGTGTCCGAGAGGAGACGGCGGTCGGGTTTCTGAACAGCCAAAGGTAGACTTCCTTGAGAAGAAAGCTGTTCTAACACCACGCGAGAGAAGACCTCCTCTCTTCGGAAACAGGAACTGAGACCGTCTCTAGCGTCATGTCCTTTATCCAGTGAGCAGCTAGATGATACTGAAGGGGGGGAGGTGGATTCTCCCTAACACGATGAACAGGGCTAGCGATGAAAGTGTCCCTGTTAGACTCATCCACTACCTGACTGAGCATCGGTTCCTTCTCAGCATGCTCTGGATGCATTCTAGGGCTTGGAAGATCCTTGGGGCCGACGGAAAAGCCCGAAAAGCTCGACTCTGAAGATCCATACCCAGGGAGACAATGGTCTGGGATGGGATGAGCTGAGACTCCTCAAAATTGACCAGGAGGCCCAGTTCCTTGGTCAGATCCATAGTCCATCTGAGAATCTCCAGACAGCGACGACTTGTGGGAGCTCTTAAAAGCCAGTCGTCTGACGGAGCCGGACACAAGATCATGGTACTGCTGCACAGTCTGTGAACTGTCAACCATGGGGAAGCGAGGAAGTACAGTGACAACCCGAAGCTGTCTAGACTGTCTGGGTCGTACAGACAACTCCTTATCGGGTTGCTGAGGTTGCCGCACTGCGTCACAACAAGTCACTTCTGCTGGTTGTTGAACGTCTTCCCAGTGACACACTGACTCCGTAAACAAAAAATCCTTTAACAAGGACTAAGCTTGGACTGTATGTCTTGCAACACAGCTCAAGGTCTATGGGAGCAGGTGTGGTAACAGACGGGGTTAGTGACTGAAGTGGAACCATTACCTTCCCTGGAAGCATGTCATGCTTAAGTAAAAGTCCATAGGAGGCTACGCAGCTAAAGGCTCCTCTCCAAATGACAGAGTCCTCAAGGGAATATCAGAAGGAGGGAGAAAAGCACTTTCTCATCTACAGGGACCATATCCGAGAAAAGTTAAGTTCTCTCAGTGAGGGTTTCAATGGTGCAAAAGCAGCAGACTAGAAGGCAACATTATGAAACTGCTTGACAGTCTAGTGAGTTGGCAACAACCAAAGATGTATGACTGAGAAGCATGCGATAAGGTATGCAGAGCATGTTGTATGCAGAGCATGTTGTATGCAGAGCATGCTGTATGTAGAGCATGTTGTATGCAGAGCATGCTGTATGCAGAGCATGTTGTATGCAGAGCATGCTGAATGCAGAGCATGCTGTATGCAGAGCATGTTGTATGCAGAGCATGCTGTATGCAGAGCATGCTGTATGTAGAGCATGCTGTATGCAGAGCATGCTGAATGCAGAGCATGCTGAATGCAGAGCATGCTGTATGCAGAGCATGTTGTATGCAGAGCATGCTGTATGCAGAGCATGCTGTATGCAGAGCATGCTGTATGTAGAGCATGCTGTAAGGTAAGCAGAGCGTGTTGCATGGCGTTTAACATTTCTCAGAAATTCCATGACCAGTGCTAGAGTGCTTCATGCATGCTTGCATGGGGTTTTAATATCAACATAATATTTACCTTACATTCATAACTCATGATTCATTTTTGTTTTGAAGATATTTTTGCCATATTTTGCGATATTGTTAAAAATATATTGCAAGGAATACATATATATTTTTATATAAGTAAGACAAATAACCTCCATTATCATAATGTTTGTGTAGGCATACATGTATATGATTACAAATGCAAGTTATGAAAGTAATGAGGTGTTATTATTGTCATTTGTTATTCCTCAAGTTGAGGAGAAAGTGGCAGATGCATGCGTTGAGGTGGCTGACTCATAGCATGAGGTTGCTGCCTCAAGAGTTGCGCTTGCTGTAAGGGTTGCGGATGCGCAGTAGCAGGTTCCTGAGGAACGAGTTAAGGTTCCTGAGGTGTGAGCTGTGAGCGATGAGGTAGTGGCTGCGCAGAACACAGTAATTGTCTTGCGAGTTGAGGCTCCTGAGGCGCAAGGCTAAGGTGTCGTGGTTGCCTTGAGGAGGGTTGAGCTCGCTGCAGCGAGAGCTGAGGAGACTGACTCATGGATGGGAGAGGTTGTTGTACCTCAAGAGAGTGTTGCCTCACTGGTGGAACTGCAAGTGGAAGCGGAGGAAGTATGGAATAATCTTCCTGTTCCCATTGCTGAGGTTGCCTTAAGGAAGGCGGAGGGAGCTGCACACCACTGGAAACAGTAAACTCAGAACGTGCTAAGGTATTCTGAGGAGCCTCAACATCGTACGCCTGGCAGGCAGTACTGCGGTCAGGCGGAGCGATCGCAGGAGGAGGTGTAACCTTCTCAGCCTGAAACTCACGCATTAAGACCCCAAGCTGCGACTGCATGGACTGCAGCAAAGTCGTCTTGGGATCAACAGACGATAAGGTCTGTTGTGGCATCGCCTTACCTCTCTTAGTAGGTGTGCAGTCACCTGAGACTGAGGAGAGTCAGAGCTAACCCAATGACTGCATCCGGGTTGTTGAACTCTAACTTCGTACGTCTGGCATAGGTCTGGACTTTACGTTTAAGAGGTCTTGAGACCTGAGACCAGCGTTTTCTCCCCGAAATTTCTTCTGCAGACGAGCAAAATAAGGGCTCAATCGTCTGCGGGTGGGAGTGACGGTCTCTTAAGACACGCCCGCAACCACCGAGGATACTTCTGTGCGCCGATCAAGGCCTGCCGAACCCTTTTGCCCTTCGACATTGCTTCTCCCCTGGGCTTGGGAGCTTGCAAGAGGTCCCGGACTGGGAGGACGACTGGCACGCACAGAAGTACCCTCACGCACAACACTGACACACTTTGCGCTAATCACTTATCACTTTTGATTTTCTGTTTGCACTTATTTCACTGAACTCGAAACTTTAAGTGGTTTGTACCTGAAACACGCAATTCTATCCTTTCTCAAAAGTTAGTAATTGCGAAAACAGAATTACAATGTAACAGAAAAATCTAATGAAAGATAAATAATTCAGTGGCTGGAAAGAGACTAAACACTAGATCAAATAAACTACGTTTAAAATCTCTCACCGCATAAAGCTTGAGAACAAGAATAAAACTCTGGAAACGTTTACCTTCTTCCCCTCAAGAGACTAGGGAGAAGAGAAAAAACGATAACAACGTTACTCGCTTGAACGAAACGTTTATCCTCCTCTTTCTCCCTCCGTCTCCATCTCTCTCTCTCTCTCTTGACTTAGAACCTGAGAGAAGAGCCCAATCATATATATCGTTAAAACATATTATTGTTAAAGGAAAATATTTCCCAAAATGAAAAGTTCCTTTGTAGAATTAAAACCATTAAGTTAAGAAAGAATGAACAAAACGCTAGACACGGTTACTCTTACTGCAACGTGACACCGTGAAAATTCTCTCTCTATCGTAACGATAGAGCACAAGTTGAACGTTCTGAAACGTCAACAACTGCAGAGACAAAACAAAACGTTAGTTCAACTTTGAAAACAGTACGAGACTATCAAAGAAATTCTTTCAAAAACATTAAAATAGCATAATATGTTAACAGGTAAAACCGAAATGACGGGCTCAATGTTAATTAACTTCGGTACAAGAAAAGACCGCCTACCATTAGGAAAGGTCGAATATATAAAAATTAATTTTAATAATTTTATAATAAAAGGAAGTTAATCGAAGAGGCCTATAAAAGGCGGAGAGATATAAAATAAATCTATAACTTTTGTTAAGCAAAATTAAGAAAGAGAGTCTATACTCTCTAAGACACCAACACTTCCGTCTAAGGGAAGGGTCGGCCATTTAAAGGTGAAAGAGAGTTCATACTCTCTTCGTCACCATAATTAAATTAATTCCAAAAGCTAACTAAGCTAATATAGAAGTTTCTAGTATAGCGAATAGCTGCAAATTTTAGAGAAATACTTCACCAAACCGTGAACAATACTCCAAAATCATAAGCGTATCCCAGAACGTCTTGCCGGAAGCACGACAGAGGAAAAAGTGAGGTGGCGTCAACAACAAGTACTGTAGTACCTGGCCACAGGTGGCGCTTGTGAGTACACCCCCTTCTAGTATAGTGATAGCTGGCGTATCCCTCCCGTAGAATTCTGTCGGGCAACGGAGTTGACAGCTACATGATTATCGGGTAAGTTTAATATTGAAAAATTAAAATTAAAAAAGAATTAAATTCTTAAAAGGTTAAATACGATATGACGGGCTCAATGTTAATTAACTTCGGTTCCAAGTAAGGACCGCCTACTATTAGGAAAGGTCGCATATAAACAAACATAAAAATTAATTTTTATAAGTTTATATTAAATGGAAAGTTAATCGAAGAGGCCTATAAAGGCGGAGAGATATAAAATAAATAGATCTATAACTTGTTAAGCAAAATTACCAAAAACCTAAACACACTTCCCTCTAAGGGAAGGGTCGGCCATTTAAAAGTGAAAGAGAGTCCATACTCTCTTCGTCACCAACACTTCCGTCTAAGGGAAGGGTCGGCCATTTAAAAGTGAAAGAGAGTCCATACTCTCTTCGTCACCATAATTAAATCTATCCAAAACGAGTTCAAGTTTTGAAATGAAGATAAAACCCCTGCATAGCGAAAGCTCAAAACTGGAATAGTGTACTTCACCAAATCGTTGTGAAAACAAATCCAGTTAGGGACGGCGTATTTAGTAGGTCTTGCCAGTGGCACGACAGAGGGAAAATTGGTTCTTTGTTGACATCGAGTATTTGAGTACCTACTTGACAGATGGCGCTGTTGATGTACACCCCCACCTGTATAGCGATCGCTGGCGTATTCCGCCCGTAGGTTTTTTCTGTCGGGCAGCAGGGATGCAGCTATATGATCATCGGGTAAGTTTAATATTGAAAAATTCACTCTCCTTCTCATTCCAGATCTGATATCCTATTTTCGTGTGTATTGTAGACCGCTTTCCAAAATTTGACTAATTCTTCTTTAGCCTCTTCATCTGATAATTTATTTCCTCTATCTCCATATACAGTAATTGCATTGCCTCGCTTTTTATTTTGTTGCTATTTCTTAATTTGTTTATATTTTCTCATAGTTTATTTTTATCATCTCTTATCTCCTAGTCTTTTTCTCATATAAAGTTATACTATCTTTCACCAGTATTTGTACTTCTTTCTTCTTATGATTGTATTTTTCTTCTAATTCTGTTTTAAACCTAATATCCTCTTCATTTCTCTTTTTTTCTATCAAGTTCCTTTCTTTCCTTAATCTTTCTCCTTATTTCCTCAGTTACCCAAGGTTGTTCTTTGGTCTTCCCATCATTTGTTACAATTCCCCAAAACGTTTTGGCCAAATGTTCGTTTCATTTCTGCCATTATTATGTTTAGCTCTTCAATGCTTTTTACATCATTGCTAACAAGTTTTCTCTCCATGGATTTCACATATTCGTCTATATCTTTTGTGTCATTGCTATAATATGCAATTTCTTCCCACTTCCCTTTATTGTAGTTATTTTCTCTATTTGTTTTTACTTCCAATTCTACTGTTACTAAGTTATGATCTGCTGTCTTATACTGTTTTATCTTCATCTATTTTCATGCATTTAAAGTTTCTATACCATATTTGCAAGAACAAAATCAATAGCACTATACTGGTCTTGTCTAATCTAAGTGTATAGTCCTGAACACCTTTCATCTCCATTTAATAATGTTAGGCTGTGGTTATTCATCAAATCGAGCACCATCTCCCCATTTCTGTTAACTTGTTGGTGTCCCAGAAATCCCAAATGGCCGTTAAAATCCCCTACCACTAGTAAAGGAGATGTTCTCCTGCCTTTTGCATTAATCTTTCACATTCTGCTTTTAATTCTTGATCTCTTTTTTTTTTTATCTTCTGTATTTCTTGCTGCAAAATATACTAGTATTATCAGAAATATTAAGTTGTATATTTTGCATTTTACCATTATTACATCGGTGTGTTTTGTTTCATTTCCTCTATTTCAGTGATATCGTTATTTTTTTAAATCAACATTAACCCACTACTGTACCCTTTTTATGTTTAAAATCCCTTCTTTTTTTCTATCTTTAACAGGCCTTTACTTAGTTGTATTTTATCTATCTTTTGGTGAGCTTCTATCAAACAAAATATTTCAATTTCATTAGTGTTCATCTCATTTTCTACAATTAATTTCTGTTTGGTTAGTGCTTGAATAAATAACGGGCATATTTTCTTACACCGGCTAACTTTTATGTCTAAATTTATGCATTTTCTACTTAGTTCTGCTTGCATTTGCTTCTTGATAAAAATTGTCATTTCTTACTAGTTCTCTCTCTATGTACTACCCCTGGTCTCCTTTTGCTTTTTCTATCTCAATTCCTCTAGCAACTTCCTTTCTTGCTTCCTTTCCTTAAAAGTGAGGTCAGGTGCTATGAAAACATGTCTCAACTCCTCTTTTGTTGATTTCTTTACATGTTTTCCTGTAGGAATTATTCCCCATTTTTCCCAAATGCTTTTAAGCTTAACTAGCAGGGGCCTAGGTTTTTGTCTTTGTTCCCGTCCCTCTCTTTCTTCTCGTGGTTTGCCTAACCTACCCACTTCTTCAATTTCCACATCGTTCATTCCTAATTCAACTTAATAAAACTTCTACATATATCATAATCATTTTTCAGTTTTTCATTTGTATCATCTTTTGTACTTTCTTTCATGTTGAAAATTACTATATTGTTTTTCTTTTTCTCCTTTTCCCTTATTTCTATCATCTCCGCCGTAACTTCCTCCCTTGTTAACTGACCCGTTCCTATCCTATTATTATCCACTAAGACTCTGATCTCTCTTTTTGTTCTTTAAGGTGTCCTGTAGCCCTATGAAATTATCCCTTAGCTCATCACATTGCTTCTTTAGTTTTTTGTTTTTCACCTTCAAGTTTTTTAAACTCCCCCTACACCTACTACAAAACCCTCGGGCATGTTTGGATTTGCTGATTCTTCTACATTCATTCATATCTAGTTGGGCACAACCTTACCGGTTTTTTGCACCATCCGCAGTTGTTTGGACCAGCCATATTTTCTTCTTCTTCCGATTTGCTTGAATATTCTTCCTGTCCCTTTCCACATTTCACTACCTTTTTTCTCACACTCGCACCCACTGCACCTTTCACTGAATCTCCCTTTGGCACCATGTTCAGTATTTTTTGTGCTTGAGTATGTTATTCTTGAAGCTTTTTTAAATATTAGAGCACACAATCACACATCAGCACACTCACACACACACTGGCTGTTGACATCAACCCATTATCAGTGGTTATGTATTCCTACATTTTAATAATTCTGCTTTTCCAACACAAAATGAAGAACACAATTTCCCAAGTTTGTCCTTCACTCTTCATATTCTTAATAGGAAATACTGTATCTCTGAAATTACTCATTTCTAATAAAAACTAATGTTAGCTTTAAAAAAAAGGTAGAGCCTTTGTATATCAGCAGCCAGTTCCTCTCGTGCGGATTAAAAATGGACATCAACTAACCTAACCTACAAGCCATGTCCTAACCTACTTACCAAACGGGGCTACGCCCCATGCGACCCCCTTACACTGCAGTATTCTAAGTTAGCCGTAATCAAACATACAGGTGGCCGCTATCATACATACACCCCAAAAAGATACTATATGTAGAGACATGCTAGAAATTACCTGTTTTACCACAATAACCATCAAAACTTCACATTTCCTACTAACCTAACCCTGTGAAATATCATTACTCATCGATGGGGTTAAGGGATTCCACCCATTTATCAAATATTATTGAGAGAATCTTAACCCGTGCACCACCACTAGTAAACATAAAATCCTTACATTCCCCAACACAACTGAACGTGCGATTTCTACCATCTGGGACAAACCTACCCCTTACCTAAACTGACCGGTTTTACTTTCACGTAGCACAACATTCGTGCACTAACCGAGTATCCCATACCGCTACTAAATACTCGTTTGGGTTTCATTGTAGTGAAATACATGGCAATGTAACCTAGGAAAAAAACTACTGTTACTTATAGAAAAAATTACGCTCTCTTCAAAAATGACACTCGTTCCCGTCGCAAATTAATAGTTTCAGAAATATATATACATCTATATCCTCCAATAATAAGGGGACCCCCAGTGGGAACTCGGGGTTTTGGGTGGGGAAATCATACTGGGGAATCGATATATAAACGTAAAACAAGCATTTTCTTCTCTATACATTACCTTCTTGAAATTATAATAACCGGAGGAAAATACAAAACAGTATACCTGGATAAACTTTGGAGGCGCCGTTACAAAGATTGCGTCATGAAAAAATACAGTAACCAGTGCTGCCAACGTCCGATGTAGATCAAATGTTATTTTGTGACCTATCATACTACTAGGCTAGGTTAGGTGGGTTTGTTAGGTTCTGTGCCCTTTTTGTACTTTTTATATATTGAGTAAAACTTATATGGAGAAATTATTTAGAATACATATGGAAATATCTATCATTACTATCTTTAGTAATGTCAGCGTGCCGTTGGTAACTCTGTGTACCATACGTCAACGTTGGTAACACTGTGTACTATTGGTAACGATGCTAATGTTATCGTTCGTTCGTAAGAGAAGTGACACCGTGCAACTCAAAGTTATCCGAATTGGTTGATCTGTTTGTTTCCGATTGAAATGAACATCAAATTCGGTTAATTCACGTTATTTACTATAGGAAAACAATTATATATCGTTTCCCCAGTATGTTTTCCCCACCCAAAACCCCGAGTTCCCACTGGGGGTCCCCCATTATCGTAGGATATAGATGTATATATATTTCTGAAACTATTCATTTGCGACGGAAACGAGTGTCATTTTTGAAGAGCGTATTTTATTTTTTCTATAAGAAACGGTAGTTTTTTTCCTAGGTTACATTGCCATGTAATTCACTACAAAAATACCCTAGTTTGAACCTCATAACCTATATTCGGCAGTTAGGAATAAGAGGGGTGAGTGGGGGTTGTTAGGGGAGGGTTATAGGAGCCAGGTAGATTAGCAGGACAGCTCCTGATTTGGTGGTAACTTAGTAAATATCTACAAACTGACCTAGAATACTGCGATTTTACTTACTGACGTTTAAACAGCGTAAGGGTAAAGTTAAAGAGTTCCGCTGTAACCTACTGACAAGTTACGGTACTGTGGATGTTCCACTAGAGCTATGGTAAAACTAAGGCAGTTCTAATAGCTAGACTGAAAAGAACAAGCCTAAATCTAACTATACTAAGTCAAGCATTACTAGCAATTAAACAGTAAACTACCCATTTACCAACTACCCGGTACTAATGCAACCTTACCAGGTCCACTTGATGACTTCAGATTCAAGAACACCTTTAGCTTCCTCAGGGCTCTGTCTCTAACTTTCTTTTCATTGTCTGCAAGACGCTGAGCAAATAATACTTCCTGCATGCTGCCTCGAACGTTTGGTAAAGATGACGTTCCAGAAGACATGACAATGAATTGCCTCGTTTGGAGAAATTGCACGAAAACGCCGACACTATTTACAAGTGGAGTCACACATGCTTACTTCAACTGAAAGGGAACCAGCTCTTCTTCTTCGTCTTTATTTCTCGTTGGAAAATAGACTTGATCTTCATATTTCATTCAATAGTATTCCAGATCCAAACTCTATAGAACAACCAATAAAATCGATAACCTTCTTAAACATAAAAAAGGCGAATTTCCTCTAAAGACTATTGCAATCTATTTTATGCATTATCACCAACGAAAATATTTATTGCACATTGTTTGAAAGTTACACATCAGGTATTTTGCAACTAGTATTGTAGATAGTGGGCTTTGTGTAGTATATACTGTGTATATATATATATATATATATATATATATATATATATATATATATATATATATATATATATGTATGTGTGTGTGTGTGTGTGTGTGTGTGTGTGTGTGTGTGTGTGTGTGTTTATATACATATATATATATATATATATATATATATATATATATATATATATATATATATATATATATATATATATATATGTGTGTGTGTATATATGTGTGTGTGTGTGTGTGAGAAAATGTTAGATGGTATAATAGTGAGCTATTAAAGGCAAAAAGACACAGACGTAAGATGGAAGGTAGATGGAAAAGAGCCAAATCCTCACAAGCCAGAAATCTATATAATAAGGCCAGAAATGACTATAACATCCTGTTAGAAAAAACAAAAAAGAAAATTCTACAACGGCGAATGTAAGAAAACCAATAACATGAAGGACTTTCACAAAAACCTTGATGATTTGATGGGATTAAAGAAAAAATATATCTTGCCTGACAATGTTTGTGCAGAGAGATTTGCTATATTCTTCAATGAAAAAATTGATAAAATCTATAGAGGTTTCCCCCAAAATCACTTGGAAGGACAGTCAGCTATGCCAGTGAAGGAGGGAAAGAAGTTAATAAAATTTATGGAAATAAATATGTGCGACTTGTTAAAGGTTATGAGAGAGGTGAAGAATACATATTGTGGAAACGACCCTTTCCCAAACAGTTCAATAAGTGAAGCTCCAAACAAGCAAGTTGTATATAATATTTACCTGAACATAATTAACCTAAGTATATCACTATCCTGTTTTCCTAGCTGTGAAAAAACTGCGTTGATCAAACCAATTTACAAAGGAAAAGGTGATGTAAACGAGCTAAATTCATATAGGCCCATTTCAAATTTATCCTACATGTCAAAGCTTATTGAAAAGGTCATAAGTGAGCAATTATGGGCACATATTGATGGGTTAGAGGTATTCCCGGAAAATCAATCGGCCTACAGAGCTAATCATTCTACAGAAACTACCTTATGCTCAATAATGAATGATATGATAGGTCTTCTTGATGAGGGAAAGTGTGGAATTTTGATTATGTTAGATCTTAGTGCTGCTTTTGACACTGTTGTGCACGAGTACTTACTTGACGACTTAAAGTCCATTGGAGTGACTGAGGAAGCACTGAAATATTTGTGAAGTTACTTAGTGAACAGGAAGACTATTGTAGAAGTTTCTGGAAACCGATCCAATGAGAGAATTCTTATGAAGGGTGTACCACAGGGTAGTGTTCTGGGCCCTATCTTGTTTAACATATATACTATCGAGCTATCACACATCTTGAAAAAACAAAAAGTGGGCTTTAAACTATATGCAGATGATACTCAGTTTTACCTCTCAATTTCAACAACACAAGATACAGAGAAGAAAATTGATGTGATAATGACTGAAATAAAAACATGGATGCAGAGGAAAAAGCTCAAATTGAATGATGATAAAACAGAATGTATGTTTTTTGGCACAAAGGTGGCTTTGAAGAATTACCAGTTAATTCAAAGTATGAAATTTGGTGATGCTGATGTTGGGATTGTGCCTGTTGTGAAAAATTTGGGTGTACTGATAGATTGTAATTTGTCAATGAGGGACCAAATTGTGAACACAGTGAAAGTGTGTAACTATCACTTGAGAAACATAGCGTTTATTAGAAAATATTTAACAGAGGGCAGTACAAAAATTTTAGTGATGAGTCATGTAATATCAAGGCTTGATTATTGCAATTCTCTGTACTACAAATTGACCAATACACTACTAAGAAAGCTTCAAAATGTGCAAAACCGGGCGGCTAGACTGATAAAAGGCATTAAACTAAGGGAGAGAATAACTCCTGCATTGATCGATCTACATTGGTTACCTGTTAAGGCTAGAATTGAATTTAAAATTTGCTTGTTGACTCACAAAGCACTTACAAGTGATAAGCCTAAATATCTTCGTGATTGCTTGGTCCCCTACCCTGAAGCTACCAGCACCGCTGTAAGAGTTAGACATGCAGATGACCCACATAGACTATTCGAAATTAGTGTGAATCATGCAATAGGAGGAAGAACGTTCAGCTATGCTGCACCGAGACTCTTTAACGACCTTCCACTCGATGTCAAGAATAGCAATAATGTGGCAGCTTTCAAGAAAAATCTGAAGACTTATCTTTTTAGAAAGTGTTATAATAGTGACCTGAAAACTATTAAGCCTGAATACAAATGCTAGCGAAATAACTGATAACGATACAGAGCAAAATACTAACTGGAAAGAAATTATTTTTTCACACACCAAGGCCCGCCTGAACAGACCTTTAGTGTCTGATGGAGGGCGAGAAATAAACCCGTAAAAGTAAGTAAGTAAGTAGAGAGAGAGAGAGAGAGAGAGAGAGAGAGAGAGAGAGAGAGAGAGAGAGAGAGAGAGAGAGAGAGAGAGAGAGAGAGAGAGAGAGAGAGAGCCACTTAAAAGTCACACTATTTAAAATACTAATTGCAAAATTCTTCAGATGTTGGTTTCAAACAATATGTAATAGACATTTTCGTTGATAATAATGAATAAAATAAGTTACAAGTCTTTAGAGGAAATTCACTTCTTATGTTTAAGAGGGTTATTGGTTCAATTGGTTGATATATATATATATATATATATATATATATATATATATATATATATATATATATATATATATATATATATATAATCATCTCCTACGTCTATGGACGCAAAGGGGCTCGGTTAGATTTCGCCATTCGTCACTATCTTGAGTTCTTAAATCAAATACTTCTCCATTCATCGCCTATTTCACGCTTCATGGTCCTCAATCATAAACTAATCTAACCAAATTAAACATTTCCATAATCATCTTTGATTTTAGGCGATCTTCATCTAAAGTTTATATAAAAGTGTCACAACGTTGCATTGCTTGGTAACAATATATGTCTGAAATAGCTTTGATTTCAAATACCCTGAATAATCCTGGCATTGCTATAGACAGATACTCTGAGCCTGTGAGTGTCATAATTTATCCGGAGATTGTAACTCTACCTGACACCAGCACGCTTCTGTGTCGTAATAGCATTTATTAGAAAATATTTAACAGAGGGCAGTACAAAAATTTTAGTGATGAGTCATGTAATATCAAGGCTTGATTATTGCAATTCTCTGTACTACAAATTGCCCAATACACTACTAAGAAAGCTTCAAAATGTGCAAAACCGGGCGGCTAGACTGATAAAAGGCATTAAATTTCGGGAGAGAATAACTCCTGCACTGATCGATCTACATTGGTTACCTGTTAAGGCTAGAATTGAATTTAAAATTTGCTTGTTGACTCACAAAGCACTTACAAGTGATAAGCCTAAATATCTTCGTGATTGCTTGGTCCCCTACCCTGAAGCTACCAGCACCGCTGTAAGAGTTAGACATGCAGATGACCCACATAGACTATTCGAAATTAGTGTGAATCATGCAATAGGAGGAAGAACGTTCAGCTATGCTGCACCGAGACTCTTTAACGACCTTCCACTCGATGTCAAGAATTGCAATAATGTGGCAGCTTTCAAGAAAAACCTGAAGACTTATCTTTTTAGAAAGTGTTATAATAGTGACCTGAAAACTATTAAGCCTGAATACAAATGCTAGCGAAATAACTGATAACGATACAGAGCAAAATATTAACTGGAAAGAAATTATTTTTTCACACACCAAGGCCCGCCTGAACAGACCTTTATTGTTTGATGGAGGGCGAGAAATAAACCCGTAAAAGTAAAAGTAAAAGTAAAAGTAAGTAATTTATTTGACTAACTTACTTTTTTCATTGTTGTTTTGTCTGGTTGTTATTTTAATATGTAGCTTAACATAATATCGTTTTTTCTTCCCTCGTTCATACACCGTCACCCATTCTTTTCAAATTTGAATATTCTATTTTGTGTTCTTTTGATATTGTTCTATAGTTATGTGGTATGCACAGAGAGGGTGAGGGAATATGTCCGTGAAGTTAAAAGAAGAAGAATTTTAGTAAACATACCGTCATCCGCGAGTTCTTTTACTTCTTTAGTTTTAAGAATCCGTGTTTCTTGAACGTGTACTCACTAGTGTGGGTAATTATCTCCTGGAATAAGACAATTAATCACGTTTTGGAGAAGAGTATGAGTAAGAAGAAATATAGAGGAAGCATTCACACAGCAGGGGGGAAGAAAGCTGAAAAAAGTAAGTGTTTTATTTATGGTGAAGACAACTATAATGTCTGGCGAATGAAAAGAGTTTGTGTCTCTAGGAAAGTTTTCCCTGTCCGTAGCTTTAAAAAAACCCATCATTTTACCTAAATGCATCTCAAACAAAGGATTATCCGTATATTTCTTCTAAATTCGGTTAACAACTTAATACTTTGAACTAGATATTAACAAAATATAAATGGTTACACTTAGTCCCTTGTAAACATGATATATCAAACGACTTCAAAATGTAAAAAATGGCTGTATTCATATATTTATTTTAATGGATAGATTAATAGGAGTGTATATTTACATTTTTAAGTTATTACAATTTGTCATCATGTAATAATCAGGTGCATTTTAGTACATGCGTGTATATCATGTCACCCCTTTGCGGTTTAGTTTGCCTAGGGGTTTCTTTGTATGGTTCTTTTTGGGCTCAAGCCATGGCGTCCTGATGGAAGGTTCCTGTTTGGTAGCTTCCTTGGGTATAAGACTACTAAGATATTCCCAGAGAATTTAACCACAGGTTATCACAGAATTCTAACTTCTGGAGCGAGTATCTCAAAGGTTTCCCTTTAAGACATCGTAATACAACAGGGGACACGCATGTCTGAACGTGCCACATAGCTATCTCCACCCCGAACAGAGTTAATGCTTCGGTGTGTAAGGGCTGAGAATAGCTGGGAGCCGTTCCACAGCTAATCTCACTCGTGGCTACTACTGATACTCGAGACGTAAACAAACGGACGCCATTGCTCTAATGACGTCACGCGCGTCTTCATCCTTTGTTTAGTAGCTGCCCTACTTAGACGGATTTTCCCTTGTGTTAACTTTATCGCTTTGCATCTTCGCTATGTCGTTACCTTCAGCCTCGCCTTCTTCTGGAAAGTTGAGTACAAGGTTCCAGTATTGTTTAATTAAGCTCTGGCCGTAAAGTAAATATTATTTCGCGAAATAATTGATGTTTTGTGGCAGAGCTGTGCCTCTACCGGACCCGCCATTTTATGGCGTCGTTGTTGTTTTGCATGTCTTATTTAGTTAGCCACAACAACGCTTCCGGCATTATATACTAATCGAATACATTAGTTTATTTAGTCTTCATAGCTAGGAACTTTTATATCGTGTTTAGACGCTTTTTATCGGTCATTGATTGACCTCATACCAGTCGGCTACTATAGCCCCCAGGCCAGGAGCCTACATACAAGTGTTCATGCATGATTTATTAGTGATCCTAGACTAAGTTATGAAGATAGTGGCATTATTATTTTACAATACTTTTGACTAGTGATGCAAATGTTTTCGCCTTCAGGGACCATATAGGGGATAGGCTAGTCAGTGATTCTTTCTAGCCTAACCTAACCTTAGGACCCCTATATGCTTCCTTCATCCCCTGCCTTGGCATTCCCTCTATTTAGCCTTGATCCCTTTTCTGAGTAAAGGGATTAATTGTCTAATAGAGTATATATATCGCCTCTCAGTCCTCCCTAAAGGAATGAACCCCCTTTAGGATTGCGTCTGAGAGTGAGGTTAGGCTAGCCTACCTCTATGGCTAGGATAGTCTATGACTTTCCTGCGATAGCGATACGTCTTCTTCCTTGCCTAGTTCAGGACTTTTAGCCCTGATCTAGGTCGGGTTAGGAAGGTTTCTCTGTTCCATGCTGAAACTGTACTCTTGCACCGTTTTAGCCGATCAGCCTAATCTTAGGTTAGGGAGTGTCCTCCCTTCCCTTAGTGGCCGCTCTGGTACAGAAACCCTTCCTGGGAAGACCTCTCTCTTCTCCCTCCCCACCTATCTCTTGTATAGCCTAGCCTATGCTTAGGTTAGTTTATACTCATCTGTCCCCTGTCCTACAAATCCTCCTTAGGGTGGATGAGTAGGGCTACCCGAGCTTCCCTGTGCTGTCCGCTCTGGTACATATACCTTCATAGTGTCCTATAAGGTTAGTTACTAGTGTAGCTCTGCATAGGGGAGTCTCCCCCCCTCTTGGGTGTTCCCTAGTCCTCCCTTGGGCTACCTGCTCCCGGTCCCTAGTGACCCCTGCTTATGGATGCTAGAGCCTGTCTCTATCATGGGTACACCCCCCTCAGGGAGGGGGAGGGATGTCTGGAACCCTGACGGTACTTCCTGCATCCTTTCCCCCCTCCCCCTGTCTCTCTATCTATCCGGGTGCCGGTTTCTTGCCGCCTCTACTGTCGGCAATACCTGCCTCCCTCTTGGTGACTTCCCTACCCTTGCCGCCAGCCCCCCGTGTACCGAGGGACTGCCGGCTGCCGCCGGCTACTACCGGCAGCTCTCCTACTCCTATCTAATCGTCCGCTTGCCGGTCGATCTCCGGAGTGCCGGCATATACTGCCGGCAACCCGATACTACCTGTACCATCCTTACCCCAGTCACCAATCTGGCATCCTCCGGCTGCCGGAGCCGCCGCTCCCTGCCGGCGTGCCGCCGTTGTGCCGGCGGCCGCCATCCTGGTATCTAACTGACTTTGAAAATTGTCTGTTCTAGTGCCAGAATCTACGCTGGAGCGAGCTCCGGCATGCCGGCGGCTTGCCGGATGCCCCGGAGGCGTCAAGAATACTTGCACCCCCTCTCTGTAGCTATCATAAGACTAAGATAGCCCTACTTTGCAAATAGATAAGCTGCTTTGCTTTTAAGATCAGTACCTAGTACTGCTCTATTAGTGATCATGCTGTCTCTTTGCATTCTTCTATTTCCAGCATGCTATGTGCATCTTAGCGCGGCTGGTTGCCAGAAGCAGTTACCCTTAATGAGGCCTTCTGGCTCTTAACTGGGAACCGAATGAATTCGATCCCAACCTTGTCCTTGGCTTTCCATGGAGTTCCAATATAATGGGAATCCTAGGAAACTATATCCAATGATCTCGGTCATTTGGATTATCCCAGGACCAAGCCTATGGTAACCAGCCGGGCGAGATGCATGGAGCGTGTTCTCCTTTACTGTTTCATTCTCTATGCATCACACCTTCTTTAAGTTAAAATTAATGATTAATATTAACTTAATTTAAGAGCCATTCCTATGACTCCCCCATACTCATTTTCTCTTTCTTCCACAGGAGGAGCAGATGAAGTGTGACTTCGCCTACTGTGCTGTGAAACGCTCGCAGTTTTACGGACATACGGCGTGCAGGACTCACGCCCCTTGCGCAGACAAGAAAGGGGATTGGAAGTTCTGGAATCCACTGGAATGTACGGTCTGCCAGGCCTACCTAGTTGAGGCCTTCCATAACCCTCCCTCAGCGGAGGTTAGAGACATTGCTCGTGAAAAACTGCGCAAGTGGGTGCGTGGTTTTCAGAGAAATGCTACTGGACCGTACCTGGCCACCGAAGAACTGAGGTCCCTGTTGTTCCCTAAGGCCTCCCCTGACTCAGTGGTTCCAAAAGAAGCAATCCCCACTGTCCAAATTACGGTGGAACCTGATGTGGTCATGGCTCAGTCCATGCACGAGTGTCGTTTAGATTCCGAGGATGATGAACAGATCTCTGACGTCTCGGAAGACACGGAGAAGACGCTTATGGCTCAAGGAGCCGAAGAGGACGAAGACAAGGTGGAATACACCGAGTCGGAGCTTGGAGCTACTCCCTCGTCCATCCCTCCGCCTACTCCTACACCGACGGAAATGTCCATTCCGTCTACCTCCTCGACCCCGGATCCTTCCTCTTCTACCCAAGAACTGATCCGACTGATTAGAGCTGTCATGGACGACAGACTGAAGGAGAACCAGGAGTCCATCAGGTCTATGATTGGATCCAGAGACCCGAAGAAGATCTCGGTCAAGGATCTCCCAGCTTGCTCTCATGCCAACCCGTGGAGGTATGCAGAGCATATGGTTATTGCGACCGGCAGGATCTTTGTTAGTGACAAAATCGGCACGGTCCCGCTGGAAGATGTGGAGTTCTTCCCAAGCTTCGAGGCCTACCCGGACTGTTACGTCCGGCTTCGTTCCGAACCTGCCTCGAAGGAGGAGACCGAACCTAAAGAAGAGATAGTGTTCGATCTCGCAAAGGCCCAGGCTATGCTAGCCTCCGCATTTAAGAGCAGGGGCTTTACCTGCTCTAAGCTTCCTGCCTTGAGCAAGAAGCATCCTACATATGTCGCACCTGACACTGCGATTCCTCGTTTTTTGGAAAAGGCCTTGGCTGCATGCCTTAAAGCGGCGGAAGAAGGAAAACCCTGCCCTGCACTGGAGGAGTGCAGACCCTTCTCCATCGTGACACCCCCTGACACTAGACAATGGAAAGATGTCCAACATACTTTCGTCGTGGGTAGGCTCGATCCTGACGTCGCCGGACGTCAGTTTAATGAAGACCTCCCTAAGCTCAATGATCACCTCCTTCGCCGGGAACAAGACACGAAGGAGAGGCTTGCGGCATCTCTTTCTCATCAAGTCCAACTTGAAGTTATGGCCTGTGACACAGCAGTACCTGATCACTACATGGTACTAGCCAAATCCCACTTACTCACAGTAATGAAGGACTTGTACCATTTCATAAAGGCTCGTAGAGCCTGTCGTGAATTCGTGTTTGTCGGTGCCACCGTGAAACACGAACCCCGGAGGCTGATTTCCTCCAACATCTGGGGAAAGCACCTGTTTCCTTCTGACCTTGTCAAGGAAATAACTGACAGAGCCGCCACGGAGAATAGGAACCTTCTCCACAAGTGGGGCATGTCCAGAAAAAGGAAAACCTCTCAGGACGATGGACCTCAGCCTAAGAGGAAACCTCAGAAGCCAAAACCCCAGCAACGTCAACAACGACGTCAGTTTCCGGGACCCGCTACCTCCCAAGTGGTTGCCCAACCACAACAGACCTTTCAATTGGTCCCCCAACCGGTGTTGTCACAGTCACCGGTCTTCACCCCTGCCTTTGAGCAGCCATCCACTACCTTTCATGCCAGAGGTAGAGGCTCGTCCAGGGGTGCAAGCAGAGACGCCTCTCGTCGTCCCTCCAGAGGTAGAGGAGGAAAGGGAGCTAGCGGCCGAGGCAACAAGTCCTCGGGACACCAGAAGCAATGAAGTGCTTCCGGTGGGAGGAAGACTCCGCCAATTCCAGGATCGTTGGACCTTCGATCCTTGGGCACACAGCATCATCAAGAACGGTCTAGGCTGGAGTTGGGTGCAACCACCCCCAATCTTCCAGCGGTTCTTTCAACAATCGACCCCCATTCTGGAAGAATATGTTCTAGACCTCTTGAACAAGAAGGTGATAAGGAAGGTAAAGTCCACCAGGTTCCAAGGGAGACTGTTTTGCGTTCCCAAGAAGGACTCAGACAAGCTCAGAGTCATTCTGGACTTATCCCCCCTCAACAAGTTCATAGAGAACAACAAATTCAAGATGCTGACGCTTCAACAAATAAGGACCCTTCTGCCTCAAGGTTCCTACACGGTCTCTATAGACCTGGCGGATGCCTATTGGCACATTCCAATGAACCATCACGCTTCCTCCTACCTAGGATTTCGACTCCAAAGAAAAAGCTACGCCTTCCGGGCCATGCCATTCGGCCTCAATGTGGCCCCTCGGATCTTCACAAAGCTGGCGGATGCCATAGTACAACAGCTCCGCCTAAGAAACGTCCAGGTGATGGCCTACCTCGACGACTGGCTAGTCTGGGCTCCATCGCCCGAAGAGTGTACAAAGTCTTGCGACGAAGTTACCCAGTACCTAGAACACCTGGGATTCAAGATCAACGAGAAGAAATCTCGCCTCTCTCCGGCTCAGAAGTTTCAGTGGCTGGGAATCCACTGGAATCTTCAGTCACACCGCCTTTCCATCCCCCAGAAGAAAAGGAAGGAAATAGCAGGGTCTGTCAAGCGACTACTGAAATCCAAACGCATTTCAAGACGACAGCAGGAACGAGTTCTAGGCTCTCTACAATTCGCCTCAGTGACAAACCCAGTGCTTCGTGCACAGCTAAAGGATGCCGCGGGAGTCTGGAGACGATCGGCATCCATCGCTCGAAGAGACCTCAAGAGACGGCTTCCAAACAGACTTCGACGCCTCCTAAAGCCGTGGTCGGAAGCAATGGCCCTGAAAAGGTCCATTCCTCTCCAACACCCTCCTCCATCACTCAACATCCACACGGATGCCTCACTGGAGGGCTGGGGAGGTCACTCCCACCTGAAACAAGCTCAAGGGACCTGGTCTCCACTATTCAAGACGTTCCACATAAACATCTTGGAGGCCATGGCGGTCCTTCTTACTCTGAAGAAGCTATCCCCGCCGCCCTCGATCCACATCCGTCTAACCCTAGACAACTCGGTGGTAGTTCGTTGTCTCAATCGCCAAGGCTCAAGATCGCCCCAGATAAATCAGGTGCTTCTCCCAATCTTCCGTCTGGCGGAGAAGAAGAAGTGGCACCTGTCTGCAGTTCACCTACAAGGATTCCGCAACGTGACAGCGGATGCTCTATCTCGGACAAACCCGATAGAGTCGGAATGGTCTCTAGACGCAAGATCATTCTCCTTCATCTCTCATCAAGTCCCAGAACTTCAGATAGATCTCTTTGCAACGAGCGACAACAATCAACTTCCTCTGTACGTAGCCCCGTACGAGGACCCCAAAGCAGAAGCGGTGGACGCCATGTCACTGGACTGGAACAGATGGTCGAAGATATACCTGTTCCCTCCCACCAACCTTCTGTTGAAAGTCCTCTCCAAATTGAGAACCTTCAAAGGGACAGCGGCCCTAGTGGCTCCCAAGTGGCCCCGGAGCAACTGGTACCCCCCTGGTCCTGGAGCTGCAGCCCAAGCTGATCCCTCTCCCGGGCCCAGTTCTCTCTCAACAAGTACAGAAGTCGACTGTCTTCGCTTCATCATCGAAAATCAAGGACCTTCATCTCATGATTTTCTCTCCCTTGCCGCAAAGAAGAGGTTTGGGATCTCGAAGAAAAGTCTAGACTTCCTAGAGGAATACAAGACCGAATCCACGAGACGGCAATATGAATCATCCTGGAGGAAATGGGTCTCCTTTGTTAAAGCAAAAAATCCTAAAGAAATCACCATTGATTTCTGTATGTCCTTCTTCATTCACCTTCATGGACAAGGATTAGCAGCCAATACGATTTCAACCTGCAAATCGGCTTTGACTAGACCAATTCTATATGCTTTCCAAATTGATCTGTCCAACGACATCTTTAACAAATTGCCGAAAGCATGTGCTCGCCTACGCCCAGCACCCCCTCCGAAACCGATCTCCTGGTCACTAGACAAGGTGCTCCATTTCGCCTCCAACTTGGACAATGATTCATGCCCCCTCAAGGATCTGACTCAGAAAGTTATATTTTTATTTGCTCTCGCCTCGGGAGCTCGAGTCAGCGAAATAGTGGCATTATCAAGAGAAGAGGGACACATCCTGTTTGCTGATTCAGGAGAAGTGACCCTCTCCCCTGATCCGACGTTTCTCGCCAAAAATGAATTACCCACCAAAAGATGGGGCCCTTGGAGAATATGCCCCCTGAAGGAGGATGTCTCTCTATGTCCAGTAGAGAGTCTCAAGGTCTATCTTCGCAGAACTTCGAACTTTGGTGGAGGCCAACTCTTCAAAGGAGAAACATCGGGCAGCGACCTGTCACTGAAACAATTAAGAGCGAAAATCACCTACTTCATTCGCAGAGCGGATCCGAACAGTACACCCGCTGGTCATGATCCTAGAAAAGTGGCATCTTCTCTGAACTTCTTTCAGAGCATGGACTTTGAGAGCCTTAAAAACTTTACGGGCTGGAAGTCCTCGCGAGTTTTCTTTAAACATTATGCGAAACAAGTGCACGAAATCAAACATTTTGTGGTAGCCGCAGGTAGTGTTATGAAACCTGCACCTAACTCTGCGTAGAACAGTGAGTTACTTGGGACTCTAACTCTTCGGGTGCCTATGTTGACCCTCGAGTGATTCATAGTGATGTCTAAAAACACTTAGTGCTTTTATAACTGTTCTTATCCCAGGTGAAATGTCATAGTGTCACACAAGTGCCGCATGCCTTGAGCATGATGTGTTGTTTAAAGACTTGCGTTCCTCGAGAACGAGTACCTACTAATCCTGAAATTCCTTTTCAGACTCAAGAGCAAGCCTTTATTTCTATGTACATTATTATTACTGTAAATGAACTTTACTTTTGCTGTAAATTATTTAATTTCTGCATTGTGAAATAAAATTTCTATTTTATTACTTATGCGTCTCTTTCAGCTCCTACTTACTATGAAATACATACTGTCATAGTTTTATTTATTCCTCCTTTCCTATGGTCATGAAGAATTTAAGATGTCTAATCCTAAATTATATTCACCTTGTCTCAGTAAGGTTCCTACACGAATACTTACTTCGAATAATCAGGAGATGAACTCTACACACAGTGCCCAACCACCACTGGCCTACTTCAGAATGTTCCTATACAAATATCAAACATTCTGCTTCATCTCTAAGTTCTTAAAAGTTCTTCTGTCAAGATGAATAGCCCTTCAATACCACTTTGACGTCGGCATAGCCCATGGGAACTTCCTACCAATGGGGGGCAGGATACTTTGTTCCTATGGTTCTTACCTAAGATTACTTTGCTGTTTTGTCAATGCCTAGGCACTTAACTCTGGGGGAAAATCTACCACGATACATTGATTCTCTGGTACTCTTCCATCAGGACGCCATGGCTTGAGCCCAAAAAACGGATTTTGAGCGAAGCGAAAAATCTATTTTTGGGTGAGATAGCCATGGCGTCCTGATGGACCCTCCCTACTACTTCGTTCAGTTTGTTCCCACCCTACACAATTGTATCATGGTGATGGGCAGCAACTGGCGCCAGGATAAAGACGCGCGTGACGTCATTAGAGCAATGGCGTCCGTTTGTTTACGTCTCGAGTATCAGTAGTAGCCACGAGTGAGATTAGCTGTGGAACGGCTCCCAGCTATTCTCAGCCCTTACACACCGAAGCATTAACTCTGTTCGGGGTGGAGATAGCTATGTGGCACGTTCAGACATGCGTGTCCCCTGTTGTATTACGATGTCTTAAAGGGAAACCTTTGAGATACTCGCTCCAGAAGTTAGAATTCTGTGATAACCTGTGGTTAAATTCTCTGGGAATATCTTAGTAGTCTTATACCCAAGGAAGCTACCAAACAGGAACCTTCCATCAGGACGCCATGGCTATCTCACCCAAAAATAGATTTTTCGCTTCGCTCAAAATCTGTTATATATCATAATAAGTGCTTGCAACCGAACGGAGGCAATTTAGCGATTTTGTTTCAAAGAATATCCATCACAAAAGGAAGACGCCTGAAAAGGAGAATATAAAGATATTTCATTTATGTATATGTGTATATATATATATATATATATATATATATATATATATATATATATATATGTATATATATATATATAATCATTATATATATATAATCATATATATATATATATATATATAATCATATATATATATATATATATATATACACATATATATATAATCATATATATATATAATCATATATATATATATATATATTTATATATAATCATGTATATATATATATATATATATATAATCATATATATATATATATATATAATCATATATATATATATTGATATATAATCATATATATATATATATATATATATATATATATATATATATATATATATATATATAATCATCATCATCATCATCTCCTCCTACACCTATTGATGCAGAGGGCCTCGGTTAGATTCCGCCAGTTGTCTCTTTCTTGAGCTTTTAAATTCAATACTTGTCCATTCATCATCTACTTCAAGCTTCATAGTCCTCAGCCATGTAGGCCTGGGTCTTCCAACTCTTCCAGTACCTTGTGAAGCCCAAGTAAAAGTTTGGTGGATTAATCTCTCTTGGGGAGTGCTAAGAACATGTCTAAACCATCTCTATTGGTACCTTGTGAAGCCCAAGTAAAAGTTTGGTGGATTAATCTCTCTTGGGGAGTCCTAAGAACATGTCTAAACCATCTCTATTTACCACATCACCATGATTTCATCCCCACATGGCACTCGAGTAATCTCTCTTATAGTTTCATTTCTAATCCTGTCCTGTCATTTAATTACCAATATTCTTCATTGTCTCTGTCTTTCTTCTATTTATCCTGAGGACAACGCCGTGTGATATTTCATACATACTGGTAAGCTAGCAATGCAAATCCTATGGTGTTATGCTAATAAGGACAGCATCATCAGCATATTATGGGTCAGGTAATTTCCAATTACCAATTCAGTTCCATCCTTCTCCATCATCTCCAGCCCTTCTACACATTACAAAATCCATGAGGAGGATAAACAACATAGGCAACTACACATTCCCTTGGAGTACTCCACTGTTCACTAGAAATTCATTTGATAGGACTCCACTAACATTAACTTTGCACTTGCTATGTTCATGGACAGACTTAATCAAATTTACATATTTAAGAAGAATTCCATAATAATGCAGGACTCTCCACAAAATTGGCCGGTGCACACCATCAAAGGCTTTTTCATAGCCCACAAATACCATCAAAAATGGATTTATATATTCTACGCATTGCTGTACATGTCTCAAAAGGAAAGTTTGGTCAGTACAGCTTCTACCTTTTCTAAATCCTGCTTGTTTATCTCTCAGCTTTTCATCAATATTTCTCTCTAGTCTCTTTAGAATAAGCAAACTATGATATATTTTTTATGACAACTGACATAAGTGTGATGCCTCTGTAATTATTGCAATCGGCCAGGTCTCCCTTTTTTTTTTTTTTTTTTTTTTGCTATTTTCAACATCACCTCTAACTCCCATTCATCAGGTTTATATATCTGTATGTATGTATATATATATATATATATATATATATATATATATATATATATATATATATATATATATATATATATTTTTGGGCTCAAGCCATGGCGTCCTGATGGAAGGTTCCTTTTTGGTAGCTTCCTTGGGTAAATAACTACTAAGATATTCCCAGAGAATTTAACCACAGGTTATCACAGAATTCTAACTTCTGGAGTGAGTATCCTAAAGGTTTCCCTTTTAAGATATCGTATATCAACAGGGGACGCATGTATTAACGCGCCACATTGCTATCTACACCCCGAACAGAGTTAAGGCTTCGGTGTGTAAAGGCAGAGAATAGCTGGGAGCCGTTCCATAGCTAATCTCATCCGTGGCTACTTTTGGTACTCGAGACGTAAACAAACGGGCGCCATTGCTTGAATGACGTCACGTTCGTCTTCATCCTTCTGCTAGTAGCTTGCCTTACTTAGACGGATTTTCCCTGTGCCATCTTTATCGCCTTGCATCCTTATTATGTCGCTACCTTCGGCCTCGCCTTCTTCTGGAAAGTTGAGTACAAGGTTCCAGTATTGTTTAGTTAAGCTCTGACCGTAAAGTAAATATTACTTTTCGAGATAATTGTTGTTTTGTGGCAGAGCTGTGCCTCTACCGGACCCGCCATTTTATGGCGTCGTTGTTGTTCAGCATGCCTTATTTAGTTAGCCACAACAACGCTTCCGGCCTCAATTACTAATCGATAACATTAGTTTATTTAGTCTTCATAGCTAGGAACTTTTATATCGTGTTTTGACGCTTTTTTACCGGTCACCGATTGACCCTATACCAGTTGGCTACTATAGCCCCCAGGCCAGTGCACCTATATATCAGTGTTCATGCATGATTTATCAGTGATCCTAGGCTTATTTATGAAGATAGTGGCATTATTTTACAATACTATTGACTGTGATGCAAGTGTTTTCGCCTTCAGGGACCATATAGGGGATAGGTTAGTTAGTGTGCCTTCCTAGCCTAACCTACATGTAGGACCCCTATATGCTCCCTTCATCCCCCTGCCCTTGGCATTCCCTCTGCGTAGCCTTGCTCCCCTTACCACGTAAAGGGATCAAGCTCTTACCAGAGTATTTTATCGCCTCTCAGTCCTCCCTAAGGGAATGAACCCCCCTTAGGGTTGCGCCTGAGAGTGAGGAACGGCTAATCTTTCCTCTATGGCTAGGACTAGTCTACGACTGTCCTGCGATAGCGATATGTCTTCTATCCTTCCTAGTTCAGGACGCTCAGCCCTGCTCTAGGTTAGGTTTTGGAAGGGTAATTCTGAAACTGTACCCATGCACCGTTTCAGTCAGGCTGCCTTACCTTAGGTTAGGGAGTGTCCTCCCTTCCTTAGTGGCCGCTCTGGTACAGAACCCCTTTCATGGAAGACTCTTCTCTTCTCCCCTCCCCACCTATCTCTTGTATAGCCTAGCCTATACTTAGGTTAGTCTATACCCATCTGTCCCCTGTCCTACAACTCCTCCTTAAGGTGGAGTGATAGGGCAACCTGGAGCTTCTGCGTACAGTCCGCTCTGGTACATATACCCTTCATAGTGTCCTATGGGGTTAGCCACTGGATGTGTTCTGTATTCAGGGGTCTCCCCCTCTTTGGGTGTTCCCTAGCCCTCCCTTGGGCTACCCTAGCTCCCGGTCCTCTGCGGCCCCTGCTTCTGGGTGATAGAGCCAGCCTCTATCATGGGTACACCCTCTCAGGGGGGGATGTCTGGGAGTCCATGACTGGACTCCTTACATCCCTCCCCCTGTCTCTTTCACTATCCGGGTGCCGGTCCCTTGCCGCCTCCACTGTCGGTGATACCCACCTCCTACCTTGGTGACTCCCTCCATACCCCCATGGCCGCCAGTCCTCCGTGTGCCGGGGGACTGCCGCCTGCCGCCGGCTTCCAGCCGATGGCTCTTCACCTCCCTCATAGCTTGGCCGTCCGCCCGCCGGCCGGCCACCGGAGTGCCGGCATCCACTTCCGGCAACCCGGTTCTGCCATAACTATCCTTGATCCTGTCACCACTCTGGCATCCTCCGGCTGCCGGAGCCGCCGCTCCCTCTGCCGGCGCGCCGCCGCTGTGCCGGCGGCCGCCACCCTGGTATTTCTCTTGACTTATACTGTCTGTACTAATGCCAGAAACTCTGCTGGAGCGGCCTCCGGCGTGCCGGAGGTCTGCCGGACCCCCGGAGGCGTCAAGACGACTTGCACCCCCTTCTACTAGCTATCACCTCATACTGATAGCCCTACACTGCAGCCAGATGGCCTGTTTACGTTAGTGGATCAGTACCTTGATACTGTTCTATTAGTAATCATGCTGTCCTTTTGCATTCTTCAGATTTCCAGCATGCTGCGTGTATCTTAGCGCGGCCGGTTGCCGGAAGCAGTTACCCTCGGGGATCCTTTAGCCCCCTAATTTGGGACTGAGTGACCTCAGTCCCAAACTTATCCTTGGTAATTTCCATGGAATTCCATTACCCTATGGATTCTGCGGGAATTCTATCCTGTGCCTTCGGCCACCTCGGATTATCCAAGGATGAAGCTTACGGTAGCCAGCCGGGCGAGATGCATGGAGTATGTTTCTTTACTCTCTCAATCCTCTGTGCATCACACCCTTTATCAAGTTAAAATTAATGATTAATATTAACTTAGCTTAAGAGCCATTCTTATGACTCCCCCCATACTCATTTTCTCTTTCTTCCACAGGAGGAGCAGATGAAGTGTGACTTCGACTTCTGCGCTGTGAAACGCCCGCACTTCTACGGGCATACGGCTTGCAGGACTCACGCCCCTTGTGCTAACAAGAAAGGGGATTTGAAATTCTGGGACCCACTGAATTGTACGGTCTGCCAGGCTCACCTAGTTGATGCCTTCCATAACCCTCCCTCAGCGGAGGTCAGGGACACTTCTCGGGAGAAGCTACGCAAGTGGGTGCGTGGCTTCCAGAAGAATGCCACCGGACCGTACCTGGCCACTGAAGAATTGAGGTCACTTCTGTTCCCTAAGGCCTCCCCTGATTCTGTGGTACCCAAGGATTCGATCCCCACTGTCCAAATTACAGTGGAACCTGATGTAGTCATGGCCCAGTCCATGCACGAGTGCCGCCTGGATTCCGAAGATGATGAACACATGTCGGATGTCTCGGAAGACACGGAGAAGACCCTTATGGCTCAAGGGGCTGAAGATGATGAAGACCAGGTGGAGTACGCCGAGTCGGAGCAAGAGGTCGCTCCTCCTTCCATCACCGCCCCTACTCCTACACCGACGGAAGTGTCTCTCCCGTCTACCTCCACTACCCCGGAACCCTTGCCATCCACCCAAGAGATGCTCCGGATGATTAAAGCCATCATGGACGACAGGCTGAAGGAGAATCAGGAGTTCATCAGGTCTATGATAGGATCCAAAGAACCGAAGAAGATCTCGGTTAAGGATCTCCCCGCTTGCTCACATGCCAACCCATGGAGGTATGCTGAGCATATGGTTATAGCGACCGGCAGGATCTTCGTCAGTGACAAGATCGGCACGGTCCCCCTGGAAGACGTGGAGTTCTTCCCAAATTTCGAGGCCTACCCGGACTGTTACGTCCGACTTCGCTCTGAACCTGCCTCTAAAGAAGAGACCGAACCGAAAGAGGAGATAGTGTTCGATCTCGCGAAGGCCCAGGCTATGCTAGCCAACACGTTTAAAAGTAGGGGTTTTACCTGCTCTAAGCTTCCGGCCCTGAGCAAGAAGCACCCTACCTACGTTGCACCTGAGAATACAGTCCTTCCATTCATGGAAAAGGCCTTCGCTGCGTGCCTCAAGGCTGTGGAAGAGGGAAAAGCCTGCCCTGCACTGGAGGAGTGCAGACCCTTCTCCATAGTCACTCCCCCCGACACTCGACACTGGAAGGACATCCAGCATACTTTCGTGGTGGGAAAGCTAGATCCTGACGTCGCCGGACGTCAGTTTAATGAAGACCTCCCGAAACTCAACGATCACCTCCTTCGTCGGGAACAAGATACGAAGGAGAGGCTCGCAGCATCCATGTCCCACCAGGTCCAACTGGACATCATGGCCTGTGACACCAGAGTACCAGACCACTACATGGTACTTGCCAAATCCCACATGGCAACCCTGGTGAAGGACATGTACCACTTCATGAAGGCTTGGAGAGCCTGTCGTGAATTCGTGTTCGCAGGTGCCACTGTGAAACATGAACCCCGGAGGCTGATTTCCTCCAACATCTGGGGCAAACACCTCTTTCCTTCTGACCTTGTGAAGGAAATCACCGACAAAGCCGCCACGGAGAATAGGAACCTTCTCCACAAGTGGGGCATGTCAAAGAAGAGGAAATCCTCTCAGGACGACGGACCTCAACCTAAGAGGAAATCTTCCAAACAGAAACCCCAGCAACGTCAACCAAGACGCCAGTTTCCGGGACCCGCTACCTCCCAAGTGGCAGCTCAGCCACAGCAGACCTTTCAGCTGGTCACCCAACCGGTCTTGTCACAGTCACCGGTTTTCACCCCTGCTTTCGAGCAACAGACGACTACCTTTCGTCCCAAAGGTAGAGGCTCAAGCAGAGGTGCAGGCAGAGACGCGTCTCGCCGTCCCTCCAGAGGCAGAGGAGGAAAGGGAGCTAGCGGCCGAGGCAGCAAGCCCTCGGGACACCAGAAGCAATGAAGTGCTTCCGGTGGGAGGAAGACTCCGCCAATTCCAGGATCGTTGGACCTTCGATCCCTGGGCACACAGCATCGTCAAGAAGGGTCTAGGCTGGAGTTGGACTCAACCACCCCCAACATTCCAGCAATTCTTCCAACAATCAACCCCCCTTCTGGAAGAATATGTCCTAGATCTCTTGAACAAGAAGGTGATAAGGAAGGTAAAGTCCACCAGGTTCCAAGGGAGACTGTTTTGTGTCCCCAAGAAAGACTCCGACAAACTCAGAGTCATTCTGGACTTATCCCCCCTCAACAAGTTCATAGCGAACGACAAGTTCAAGATGCTGACTCTTCAACAGATAAGGACCCTTCTGCCTCGAGGTTCTTACACGGTCTCCATAGACCTGGCGGATGCCTACTGGCACATTCCGATGAACCATCACGCTTCCTCCTACCTAGGATTTCGACTCCAAAGGAAAAGCTACGCCTTCAGGGCCATGCCCTTCGGCCTCAATGTGGCCCCTCGGATCTTCACAAAGCTGGCGGACGCCATAGTACAACAGCTCCGCCTCCGAGACGTCCAGGTGATGGCCTACCTCGACGATTGGCTAGTTTGGGCTCCATCGCCCGAGGATTGTGTAAAATCCTGCAGCAAAGTCACCCAGTACCTAGAACACCTGGGATTCAAGATAAACGCGAAGAAATCTCGCCTCTCTCCAGCTCAGAAGTTCCAATGGTTAGGAATCCATTGGAACCTTCAGTCACACCGCCTTTCCATTCCCCAGAAGAAAAGGAAGGAAATAGCAGGGTCTGTCAAGCGACTACTGAAATCCAAGCGGATCTCAAGACGCCAGCAGGAACGAGTTCTAGGCTCTCTACAGTTCGCCTCAGTAACAAACCCAGTGCTTCGTGCACAGCTAAAGGATGCCGCGGGAGTCTGGAGATGTTCTGCATCCATCGCTCGAAGAGACCTCAAGAGACGGCTCCCAAACAGACTTCGACTTCTCCTCAAGCCGTGGTCGGAAGCAAAGGCCCTGAAAAGGTCCATTCCTCTTCAACACCCACCTCCATCACTCAACATCCACACGGACGCTTCGCTGGAGGGTTGGGAGGTCACTCCCACCAAAAACAGGCTCAAGGCACATGGTCTCCCCTGTTCAAGACGTTCCACATCAACATCTTGGAGGCCATGGCGGTCCTTCTAACTCTGAAGAAACTCTCCCCGCCTCCCTCGATCCATATTCGTCTAACCCTAGACAACTTGGTGGTAGTTCGATGTCTCAATCGCCAAGGCTCAAGATCGCCCCAGATAAATCAGGTGCTTCTCCCAATCTTCCGTCTGGCAGAGAAGAAGAATTGGCACCTGTCTGCAGTTCACCTACAAGGATTCCGCAACGTGACAGCGGACGCTCTATCTTGGACAAACCCGATAGAGTCGGAATGGTCTCTAGACGCAAGATCATTCTCCTTCATCTCCCACTAAGTCCCAGAACTTCAGATAGATCTCTTCGCAACGAGCGACAACAATCAACTTCCTCGGTACGTGGCCCCGTACTAGGACCCCAAGGCAGAAGCAGTGGATGCCATGTCACTGGACTGGAACAGATGGTCCAAGATCTACCTGTTCCCTCCCACCAACCTTCTGCTGAAAGTCCTCTCCAAGCTGAGAACCTTCAAAGGGACAACGGCCCTAGTGGCTCCCAAGTGGCCCCGGAGCAACTGGTACCCCCTGGTCCTGGAGCTGCAGCCCAAGCTGATCCCTCTCCCGGGCCCAGTTCTCTCCCAACAAGTACAGAAGTCGACTGTCTTCGCTTCATCATCGAAAATCAAGGACCTTCATCTCATGATTTTCTCTCCCTAGCCGCAAAGAAGAGGTTTGGGATCTCGAAGAAAAGTCTAGACTTCCTCGAGGAATACAAGACCGAATCCACAAGACGGCAATACGAATCATCTTGGAGAAAATGGGTCTCTTTCGTCAAGACAAAAAATCCTAAGGAAATCACAATTGATTTCTGCATGTCCTTCTTCATTCACCTTCATGGACAGGGATTAGCAGCCAATACGATTTCAACTTGCAAATCGGCCTTGACTAGACCAATATTGTATGCCTTCCAAATTGATCTGTCCAGCGACATCTTCAATAAACTGCCGAAAGCATGCGCTCGTCTACACCCAGCACCCCCACCGAAACCGATATCCTGGTCATTGGACAAGGTGCTCCATTTCGCCTCCAACTTAGATAATGATTCATGCCCTCTCAAGGATCTGACTCAGAAAGTTATATTTCTCTTTGCTCTTGCCTCAGGAGCCCGAGTCAGCGAAATAGTGGCATTATCAAGAGAAGAGGGTCATATCCTGTTTACTGATTCAGGAGACATTACCATCTCCCCGGATCCGACGTTTCTCGCCAAAAATGAATTACCCACCAAAAGATGGGGCCCCTGGAGAATATGCCCCCTGAAGGAAGATGCCTCTTTATGCCCAGTAGAGAGCCTCAAGGTCTATCTTCGCAGAACTTCGAACTTTGGTGGAGGCCAACTCTTCAAAGGAGAAACATCGGGCAGCGACCTGTCACTGAAACAATTAAGAGCGAAAATCACCTACTTCATTCGCAGAGCGGATCCCGACAGTACACCCGCTGGTCACGATCCTAGAAAAGTTGCATCGTCTCTGAATTTCTTTCAGAGTATGGACTTCGAAAGCCTTAAAAGCTTCACAGGCTGGAAGTCCTCGCGTGTTTTCTTCAAACATTATGCGAAACAAGTGCACGAAGTCAAACATTTTGTGGTAGCCGCAGGTAGTGTTATGAAACCTGCACCTAACTCTGCATAGAACAGTGAGTTACTTGGGACTCTAACTCTTCGGGTGCCTATGTTGACCCTCGAGCGATATATAGTGATGTCGAAAACACTTAGTGCTTTCTTATAACTGTTCTTATCCCAGGTGAAATGTCATAGTTGTCACACAAGTGCCGCATGCCTAGAGCATGATGTGTTTTAATTAAAGACTAACGTTCCTCGAGGACGAGTGCCTACTAATAAATTTGAAATTCCCTTTCAGATTCAAGAGCAAGTCTTTATTACTATGTACATTATAATTTCTGTAAATTATCTTTACTTATTGCTGTAATTCATTTAATTTCTGCAACTGTGAAATAAAATTTCTATTTTATTACTTGTGCGTCTCAATCCGCTCCTACTTACTATGAAATACATGCCTGTCATAGTTTTATTATCCCCTTCCTCATGGTTCATGGAGATTTTAAGGTCCTAACCCTTATTTTATATTCACTCTTACAAAGTAATATTCCAATACGAATACTTACTCTTCATACCCTGGAGACGAAACCAACCTTCTCAGCACACAGTGTCCAACCACCACCTGTCGGCATGGCCCGTGGGAACTTCACTGCCAAGGGGGGCAGGAAGATTCTTCCCTACAGTTCTTTATTAAGATTACTATGCTAATTTGTTCAAAGCCCTTGGCACTTACCAATAGGGGAAAATCTACCACGATACATTGATTCTCTGGTATTCTTCCATCAGGACGCCATGGCTTGAGCCCAAAAAACGGATTTTGAGCGAAGCGAAAAATCTATTTTTGGGTGAGATAGCCATGGCGTCCTGATGGACCCTCCCTGCTACTTCGTCCAGTTTTTAGGTCCCACCCTGCTCTGCTGTATCATGGTGATCGGCAAGCAACTGGCTTCAGGATGAAGACGAACGTGACGTCATTCAAGCAATGGCGTCCGTTTGTTTACGTCTCGAGTACCAAAAGTAGCCACGGATGAGATTAGCTATGGAACGGCTCCCAGCTATTCTCTGCCTTTACACACCGAAGCCTTAACTCTGTTCGGGGTGTAGATAGCTATGTGGCGCGTTAATACATGCGTCCCCTGTTGATATACGATATCTTAAAAGGGAAACCTTTAGGATACTCGCTCCAGAAGTTAGAATTCTGTGATAACCTGTGGTTAAATTCTCTGGGAATATCTTAGTAGTTATTTACCCAAGGAAGCTACCAAAAAGGAACCTTCCATCAGGACGCCATGGCTATCTCACCCAAAAATAGATTTTTCGCTTCGCTCAAAATCCGTTATATACACACTGTATATGGTAAATTTGTATTGTATTACAGGGTGTGATTTCGAACAGAAAATAGGCTATATGTTTTCCTATAGTAAATAACGAGATTTAACCGAATTTGACCTTCATTTCAACCGCAAACAAACAGATCAACCAATTCGACTAACTTTAAGTTGCCAAATTGGTTTCTGTTATTACAGATGAAATGAAGGTGAAAACCAGTTGAATCACAATATTTCCTACAGGAAAACATATATTTTCTGTTAAAATGGTTAAATATAATTACTGTTGTCATATATGTTGTGATAAAATATTTAGATATAAGCACTTGCTCAACGGTGTCACTTCCGTTACGAATGTACTGCGAACGATAACATTAGCAACGTTACCAATGATACACAGTGTTACAAACGATGACGAATGGTACACAGAGTTACCAACGGCACGATGACATTACTAACGATAGAAATGGTAGATATTTCCATACGTATTTTAAATAATTTGTCCATATAAGTTTTACTCAATATATAAAAAGTACAAAAAGGGCACAGACCCTAACAAACCCACCTAACCTAACCTAGTAGTATGACAGGTCACAAACCTCAGGTATTTACTGAAAACGGTAAAATTCTCCATGTTACGAATGATACACAGAGTTACCAGCGGTACGGTGACATTACTAGCGATAGTAATGATAGATATTTCCATACGTATTTTAAATGAATTTTCCATATAAGTGTTACACAATATATAAAAAGTACAAAAAGGGCACAGAACCTAACAAACCCACCTAACCAAACCTAGGAGTTCCCCGGTCAGAAAACACATATAATGACGATTGAGGAATGACTTACCTTTATGAAAAAGACGACGAAACTTGCGGGTCACGGGAGGGTGAGACTGACGGCTTAACTCCTATGACTAGGATGAGGATGGTTGTGGGGCCAATGTTTATGTAAAAAGTGGTTTGCAAATAATATGATCTTTTTTCCAAAAAATGTAGTAAGAAGTAATGGTATAACCATAACGACGATTCTTTTTGGTTTTAGGTATGTTGGATTCAGTATTACAATAAAACACGTGAATGACTTTCCTGTAAGATAAAAAAGAACGGCACTTGGGGGCGCTGTAAGGGTTGAGGAATTACAAATTGGGATTTCAGGAAATTATCAACATTGGCTGAAGAGTCATAAAAATCACCATGGAATTTAGCAAATACTTTTAGGTACGGAATACTGCAGCCGATAAAAGTTTCTATAACTTCCTCCATCGCAAAATACAGAAAAATAAATCTCACTTGAAATGACGGACACCTTACTAGGACAAAGGTTTCAAGGGAAAAGGGATTGGTGGAAGGCGAGTGAACAGACCCCTCAAAGAGATAAAGGAAGGGGGTAGGGAAATACCAGTTGACAACCCCCTTGTGTAAACTTTGAATGCGTATCGGTTCGTGATTGGTTAAGGGAGAAACAATGGAGTCTAGAGGGTAAACATGAATGAAGTAAATAGGGAAACTAGTCCAGGGAAAGTAATTATGTGAAACTGTGGAGTGAAAAGGAAATAACAAAAGAAATAACAATATAGAAAGATAAAATGGAATGTATGATAAATAATATTGAATGGGAATATAAAATGAAATGATTATATCATGAATGAACTGGATAGGGAAACTAGTCCAGAGAAAGTATTTATGTGAAACCGGGGAGTGAAGAAGGAAATAACAAAAGAAATAAACCCAATATAGGAAGATAAAATGGAATGTATGATAAATAATATTGAATGGGAATATAAAATGAGATGATTTTAAAAGGTATACGATAACAAAACGAGTTATTGGAGGGGGAAAAGCTTTCTGCGCAGGGGGAGGGATATTTGCGCAGGCCGAAAACTGGTATGCACGAACGAACGTACGTACGGGTGCTAATGTTAGCATGGAATGCTAACATTTGATCTACATCAGACGTTGGCAGAACTGGTTACTGTATTTTTTTCATGAAATAATCTTTGCAACGGCACCTCCAAAGTTTATCCAGTTATACTGTTTTGTATTTTCCTCCGATAATAATATATTCAAGAAGGTAATATATAGAGAAGAAAAGGCTTGTTTTACGATTATATATCGTTTCCCCAGTATGTTTTCCCCACCCAAAACCCAGAGTTCCCACTGGGGGTCCCCCATTATCGTAGGATATAGATGTACAGTATATATATTTCTGAAACTATACATTTGCGACGGGAACGAGTGTCATTTTCGAAGAGAGCGTAATTTTTTCTATAAGAAAAAGTAGTTGTTTTCCTAGGTTACATTGCCTTGTAATACACTACAATAAAACCCTGTATATATATAATCTCAGTATCATTATCATCATCTCCTACGCCTATTAACGCAAAGGGCCTCAGTTAGATTTTGCCAGTCTTCTCTATCTTGAGCTTTTAAATTCAATACTTTTTCATTCACCATCTACACGCTTCATGGTCCTCAGCCATGTGGGCCTGGGTCTTCCAACTGTTCTAGTCCCTTGTGGAACTCTGTTAAAAGTTTGGTGAACTAATCTCTCTTGGGGAGTGTGAAGAGCATACCCAATCCATCTCCATCTACCCCTCACCATGATCTCATCTACATATGGCACTCGAGTAATCTCTCTTATAGTTTCATTTCTAATCCTGTCCTGCCAGTTAACTCCCAATATTCTTCTGAGGGCTTTGTTCTTAAACTACTTAATCTGTTGGAGATTGTTTTTATTGTCATACCACGACTCATGTCCATACAGTAACACCGATCTTACTAAACTGATGTATATCCTGATTTTTATATGTAATTTCAGGCAACTTGATTTCTAAATTTTACTTTACCTAGCCATTGTCTGATTTGCTTTTTTCTATCTTTTGTTAAACTTCAATTCTAAAGACGCTGTGTCATAGATCATAGTTCCCAAATATGTAAATGATTCTACCTCATTAATCCTTTCTCCTTCCAATGATATTTCATCTTCCATTTCATATTCAGTTCTCATCATCTCTGTCTTTCTTCTATTCATCCTGAGCCCAACCTCATATGATATTTCATGCATTCTGGTAAGCAAGCATTGCAAATCCTGTTCTGCTAATATGGACAGCATCATTAGCATACTCCAGGTCAGCTAATTTCCCATTATGAATCCAGTCCAATCCTTCTCCTCCATCTCCAACTGTTCTACACATTACAAAATTCATGAGGATAAACAACATAGGTGGCAACACATTCCCTGGGAGTACTCTGCTGTTCACTGGAAATTCGTGCGATAGGACTCCACTAACATTAACTTTGGCCTTGCTATACTGAGGAACAGTCTTAATCAAATTTACATAAATCAAATTTAAATATTTAAGAGGAATTTCATAATAACACAGGACTCTCCACCAAATTGGCCAGTGCACACTAACAAAGGCTTTTTTATAGTCTACAAATGCCATCAAAAGTGGATTTCTATATTCTACGCATTGTTGTACAACATGTCTCAAAATGAAAATTTGGTCAGTACAACTTGTACCTTTTCTAAATATTGCATGCTCATCTCTCAGCTTTTCATCATTCATTCTCTCTAGTCCCTTTTGAATAATCATATTATGTATTTCCATGACAACTGACATAAGTGTGATGTCTCTGTAACTATTCTAATCAGTCAGGTCTCCTTTTTTATCATTTTCACCAACACTCTTAACTCCCACTCATCAGGTTTTTCCTTTTCTTGCCACATTCTATAAAATATTCTTGTATTCTGGGGGTCACTTCATTTTCAGCCATTATAATCTATACAGTTATTTCATCATAACCAGGGGCTTTCCATCCCCTGAGTTTTTTAATGATAGCTTCGAATTTGCACACACCTAATTCATTCATCCGCACATCGAGGCCTTCATCAGCTTCAGGTATATCAATCAAATTATTTACTTCATATCTCATATTCATGACCTCACTGAAGTGTTCTCTCCATTGTTGCCTTTTTTCATCTTTCGTTGTTATGACAGATCCATCTCTCTTTGTTTTAGGAGAGACATAGGAAAAAGCATGGTGAAGACAATTAGTTGTATTAGCCACATCGACCCAAAATAGCAGAACAGTCGGGTTCTCGTGAAAAGTGTTACGTTTACTTACGACGAATGGGAAAAATGTAAGAAGTGGTATATTCATCAGTGCCTAAACTCAAACATAGCTGAATGAGATTAAAAAAAACTCTTGTAACGTCAATTGATATGAATTACAATTGAAAGGACTTCACTGTTTTACATTTGATGCTTTAATGAAATAAACCGCAGCAGTGGAAGAAGAGAGAAGAAAGGAAAGCCAAGTTCTATGCATTGTTTACAATAAAATATAGGAGCTATTGAAAAAGGTTGCCACAAGGCAGATTTAGTGTCATTTATTACATAAGAAAAAATATCTTAAGCCAATGCAAAGTTTGACTGTATGTAGATGGACTGGAATTCTTGATATAGGAAGATGAACTGAAAGAAGATGAAATCTTAAAGATGATAGTTAGTTCATTTGTATGTAGTGAAATAAATATAGAAAAGAAGAAATAAATGTTATACCTGATGTGGCGAAAAAGACATAACATAAAAGAAAGATAAACTCAATTACACAATACATCGCAAGATTACTAGAGGCGCCGTTGCAAAGGCTGTGCTTTGACTGCAATACAATATCATCAACTTCGCGCTTCATCTCCTACGATTGGCGGTTTATCGCTGGAAAGTTCAGTTGAAATGAACAGAGAAAATAAGACACATGAAGCACTCTGGATGAAAATTGACAGTGGTCATACCAAGATTAGGTTAGGATTAGTGTATGCTCCATAAGGAGGCAAGCGTACCAAGAAAGAAAAGGAAGAAATGTATAAAACAATAAAGGAACAAGTCAAGATAGGAGATATGAACAGAGAAAAAAATATTATTAGTAGGAGACTAATTATAAAGTAGGAGAGAAAATAATGGGAAATAGGCCTGAATTAACAGGAAGTGGCAAGATGCTAGCACAGCTAGTTGATAATATAAATTCAAGTATTATCAATACACATGAAAAATGTAGTGGAAAATGGACTAGAAGTGAAAATGGAAAAAAAGTACGATTATAGATTATGGAATAATCAGAAAAGAGGATGAGGAAGGGGTCAAAAGGATCCTCATAGATGAAGAAAAAGTAGTAACACCCTACAGAATAAGATAGGATTACTTATACGGATCACAATGCCATGGTAATTGAAATGAACTGGCAAACGGACACTAGCCTGGATAATTAGAAGAAAAGAATCCTGGACTTAAAAAGATTCAAAGAAGAGATTGAAACTGCAGGACTATTGAAAATCAACAAAGGGAGGGGGACGATAAAAGAAAAGTATAAAATATGGCAAGAAAAGATTAATAGGATAAACGAGAAATGCAGTAGGAAAGTCAGTAGAAAAGTTCAACGTAAAGCCAAAAGAATAAGAGGTTTAATGGCGTTGAAAAGGAAAATAAAAGATATCAGATTGAAGGAAAATAATATAGAAAATAGGCGACTTCATGAAGTACAAGAAAAACTGATAGAAACACCAACTAAAGAGGTGGCCCGGTATATTAGAAAGGCCCTTTAAGTTAGAAGTAAAAGTATGCGAGCTGTGTTGTCTGTGTAGGTTCTGTGGGAGGTAACTAATGGCAATGAATTTTCTGCATATTGCAGCGATTTGCACCTACTACACTTCTAGTAGTGTGCCCACAATCACAGTGTTGTGGAGAGAGCAACGAGGAACATGAGTGCAGGAACCAGAAGTCTACGAACAAGAATCTACACATGGCGATAATAGGATTATTTATCACAACTATACTGAAAAAGAGAACTTGGTAACGTTGGTTCTCTTGAAAGATTTAAGATGGATAAACCAATCACTAGTAGATGGGAATTAAAACAGGACATCGGGAAAAGCGTATGTGGTTAAAGAAAAGAAAATATCCAAAAACATAAGTTCTACAGAGAAGATAGATTAAATACCAAAATTTTTAACCAAACCATCTGTCAGGCACAATAATGAGATAAATTACACCAAACCTATGTTAGGATAAATAAAAATAAGGTGATAGTAATGCAAAAAAAAAAAAAACATTGACCTACTGTAATTCATGAAGCGAAGTATTGTTTATTTTATCGAAAAAGAGACAGAGGAAACACTTAGGAGCAGAAAATCTAAGTGCACGCCAAAACGTATATACTACAGAGGGAGAGATAGTAGTAGGAACCCCCAACTCACCGAACGAGATGAGGATTTTGTCTATCTAGAGAAGAATTTTGTCCATCTTGATGACTAAGAAAAAAAAAGGGAAGAAACTCCTGATGAGGATACTGTATATAGAAAGAAATAAAAAAGTAACATACCAGAAGCAACGTAGTATAGTATATTTCTTGGCACATTCAATTTGGAGGTTTCAAACAAAAAATGCAACAAAAAAGTCGACAAAAGTTGTCCCCGTGCCGTGACCAGGATTCGAACCTGGGTTATTGCGGCCACAACGCAATGTACTAACCACTATACGATCACGGCCACTGCGGGTGTGGAGAGAATAGGAATTTTATGATATAAAACGAAAATAGATTTAAATATTTTAGTGAACGAAAATTACATGGATATAGAATAAACACTTGTAAGATAGGTCTTTAATTATCTATACTTTATTTATTATGCGGTGAATGTTATCGTTTATATGTAGGCTTACGTTATCAATATTATGCTCATGTGGGAAATATGTATTTCTTTAACCTTAGATGTGGATTCGAGGTAGGCCTAATTAATAACTTAATTTTCTTTTACTATTTATATACGGTATTTTGTAATGTGTATTAGCCATAATTTGAGAGATGGACATTGTACTTAAGAATTCACTTCCTACTTCCGTGCTTGGAGAATTTTAGAATCATTCATCCTCCAGTTGACATTTTGCGCTTACACAGACATATGCACTCATACACACACGTGTATGTGTGTATACACAACAAATGCAGCTGTTTCTAGTCCACTGCAGGACTAGGGCCTCATCCATTTTCATCACCACTCGGGCCACTGCGGATTGGTGATAGTGGAGACTTATTCTCAAAGCAAACCAACCTAGTATGGGTGGCCCTGACTAGTGCAGCTTTACTGATTATGGCGATACACAAACCCTTCCACCACGTTAAAGTATCCCCCCCCCCCCAGCCACACACATAGGATATGATGAATTAAGTATTGATTTAAAAGCTCAAGATAGAGACGACTGGCGAAACCTAAACGAGGCATTTTGCGTCAATAGGCGTAGGAGATGATAATGATGATAATATATATATATATATATATATATATATATATATATATATATATATATATATGTATGTATGTATGTATGTATGTGTGTGTGTGTGTACACACACACACACATATACATACCCCATCATAATCATCATCATTTCCTCCTACGCCTATTGACGCAAAATGCCTCGGTTAGATTTCGCCAGTCGTCTCTATCTTGAGCTTTTAAATATATATATATATATATATATATATATATATATATATATATATATATATATATATATATATATATATATATTCTTCATCATCATCATCATCATCATTTTCTACGCCTATTGACGCAAAATGCATCGGTTAGATTTTGCCAGTCGTCTCTATCTTGAGCTTATATATATATATATATATATATATATATATATATATATATATATATATATATATATAGCCTATATATATATATATATATATATATATATATATATATATATATATATATATATTTTCATCATCATCATCATTTCCTACGCCTATTGATGCAAAATGCCTCTGTTAGATTTCGCCAGTCGTCTCTATCTTGAGCTTTTAAATCAATACTTCTTCATTCATCATATCCTACTTAACGTTTCATAGACCTCAGCCATGTAGGCTTGGATCTTCCAACTCTTTTTGTGCCTTGTTAAGCCCAGTTGAAAGTTTGGTGAACTAATCTCTTTTGGGGAGAGCAAAGAGCATACCCAAACCATCTCCATCTACCCCTCACCATGATCTCGTCCCCATAAGGCACTCGAGTAATCTCTCTTATAGTTTCATTTCTAATCTTGTCCTGCCATTAAACTCCCAATATTTATCTGAGGGCTTTGTTCTCAGATCTGCTAAATCTGTTGGATATTGTTTTATTGTCATACCATGATTCATGTCCATACAGTAACACCGATCTCTCTAGAATGATATATAGCCTGATTTTATATGTAATTTCAGTCGATTTGATTTTCAAATTTTACTTTACCTAGCCATTGTCTGATATGCTTTTTCAATCTTTCATTAAACTGAAATTCGAAAGATCCTGTATTAGAGATCATAGTTCCTAAATATTTAAATGATTCCACTTCATTAATCCTTTCTCCTTCCAATGATATTCCATCTTCCATTGCATATTCCGTTCTCATCATCTCTGTCTTTCTTCTATTTATCTTGAGCCCAACCTCATGTGACATTTCATGCATTCTGGGAAAGCAAGTATTGCAAGTCCTGTGATATTCTGCTAATAAGTACAGCATCATCAGGTTACTCTAGGTCAGCTAATTTCCTGTTACCAATCCAGTCCAATCCTTCTCCACCATCGCCAACTGTTCTATGCATAACAAAATCCACGAAGATTAACAACATAGGTAACGACGCATTCCCTTGGAGTACACCACCGTTCACGGGAAATTCATTTGATATGACTTCACTAACATTAACTATGCGCTTGCTTTGGTCATGAACAGACTTAATCAAATTTGTATATTTAAGAGGAACTCCATAATAACCTAGGACGCTTCTCCAAATTGGCCGGTGCACACTATCAAAGGCTTTTTCATAGTCCACAAATGCCATCAAAAGTGGTTTTCTATATTCTTCACATTGCTGGATTTCTATATTCTACATATTGCCGTATCAAATGTCGTACAATGAAAATCTGGTCATTACAACTTCTACCTTTTCTAAATCCTACATGTTCATCTCTTGGCTTTTCATCAATCTTTCTCTCTATTCTCTTAGAATAAGCATACTGTACTATATATCTTCATGACAACTTACGTAATTGTGATGCCTCTGTAATTATCGCAGTCAGTCAGATCTCCTTTTTTTTTTTTTGCCATTTTCACAAGCACTACTAACTGTCATTCATCAGGTTTTGCCTTTTTACCCCCATTCTACAAAATAATGTTGTATGTATTCTGGGAGTCACTTCATTTTCGGCCAGTAGCATCTCAGCAGTTATTCCATCGTATTATTATTATTATTATTATTATTATTATTATTATTATTATTATTTGCTAAGCCACAACCCTATTGGAAAAGCATGATGCCATAAGCCCCGGGGCCCCAACAGAGAAAATAGCACAGTGAGGAAAGGAAACAAGGAAAACTAAAATATTTTAAGAACAGTTTACTCATAAATATTTCCTATATAGGCCTAAACTATAAAAGCTTTAACAAACCAAGAGGAAGAGAAATGAGATGGAATAGTGTGCCCTCAAGCAAGAGAACTCTAACCCAAGACAGTGGAAGACCATGGTACAAAAGCTATGGCACTACACAAAACTAGAGAACAATGGTTTGATTTTGGAGTGTCCTTCTCCTAGAAGAGCTACTTAACATAGCTAAAGAGTCTTTTCTACCCTTACCAAGGGGAAAGTAGCCATTGAACAGTTACAGTGCAGTAGTTAACCCCTTGGGTGAAGAAAAATTATATCAAGGGGTTTACTATTTTTAGGTTTTTAATGATAGCATCGACTTCAAACACTGATTCATTCATGGACACATCAAGGTCTTCCTCAGCTTCAGGTATATCAATCAAATTATTCCCTTCAAATCTCCTATTGACGATCTCACCAAAGTGTTTCAATCAACGTTGCCTTTCTTCATCTTATGTTGTTATAACAGACCCATCTCTTTTTTTGATGGGCATATGCTTCTTCTTTGCCCCAGTAGAGATTTCATTGATAATTCCATGAGCAATTCTTACACCACAACCACTCTTGAATTCATAGCTTTGCCAGCCTCATCTGCTTTCCTGTCTAGATATTCTCTCTAGTCTTACATGACTTTTCTTTTGACTTCACTATCAATTCTGGAGTACATAGCATGCTCTACCATGTAATTTTCATTACTTCCTCGAAAACTTTCAACAGTCAATTTCCGTCTTTGTCTCCTTTTTATAGTGTCTCAAGTATCACTTGATATCCATGGTTTTCTCCTTGTAACTGCATGTTCCAACACTTCACTACCAACTGACTGATATGTGTTCTTAATATCACACCATTCTCCATTAATTGCTTGCTCTTCGTCTCTTCAAGTCTCTAAGACTGCAAATCTATTCCCACATTCAATTGCAAAGAGGTCTCTGTGGTAATCTTGTAGAAGCTTGCTTGTATCAAACCTAGATATTCTATCAACATTTCTGTTGGGTGCTTTCTGTTTTAATTTCAGCGTGGTAATGAGCTAGTGATTACTACCAATATATGGAGCTTTAAATACACACACACACACACACACACACACACACACACACACACACACACATATATATATATATATATATATATATATATATATATATATATATATATATTAAGAAAGTGACTGCAGAAGTTGTTAAGCCTCTCAATTTTCAGCAAGTCTTTGGGGATGAGATCGCTAGCCATATGTCCCTCAGCACTCTAGCTTCGACCCACAGCTATAGAGTAAGTACTAATTGACTAAGAGAATGAATGGATCACTCAGATATATAACACAGGTCCTCCTGCTATTGAAACGAGATTACTGCCGACTCAATAGAACCTATAAACAGTTGAACATTTACTACATTACAATTTTCGTGAAATGCTTGGTGGGTAGGTTGATTATTTGAATTATTTATTTCCTTTCCTCACGGGTCTGTTTATTCCTGTTGGAGCCCTTGGTCTTATAGCATTCTGCTTTTCTAACTAGGAGTGTAACTTAGCGTATGAAATAATAATAATAAAAATTCATACAACGTACACATGCGCGAAACAGGGAGATAACCATCCGTAGGGTTTATTGTTAAGAATTTCCTAAGACCTTGGAGCGTTCAATAATAATTCGGCGAGCTGTTGTTTGCTGGATGTCATGGTGAGCACGGTCCTAGACCTTGGGCGTCAGTGAAGGCCAAGGCCAGTGCAGTGTATATAAATTGTCGAATTGATGTCGAAGGTTATGGCTTAGTTGGAAGAATATTTACAGAACAAGAAGGGTCTATTTGAAGGCATACACTGTACATGCGTGTTACTTAATTTTCGCTCTCAATGGTTTCTTGTGTTGCAAAAGGATGATGATAAATTAGTCCACGTTAGCGTTCCAAAAGGCACCGCCCTTGAACTTAATGCAGTCTCTAACGATGCCGCCCTATGACCAGGGTCCCATCTCTCTCTCTCTCTCTCTCTCTCTCTCTCTCTCTCTCTCTCTCTCTCTCTCTCTCTCTCTCTTTTATATTTACATTTTCTTCAATTATTTTCTTCTCAAACCTAATTAGATTTCATGGTTTACTCAAAACAAAATCGTTTACTCAAAACAAAATCGTATGCTTTTAATTTTTTTTTCTACAAAATATTCGAACTTTGATCTTTTTTGGTAATGGTTGTTTTAAGAGCAAGAGTCCGTGCTGGCATAAGGCCAGCTTAATCTGAGATAGATTCATCACCTCATGACTATTGAAATACTATTGAACATTAATGGTGTTAAATTTCTTAAGTTGTATTATTATTATTATTATTATTATTGTTGTTGTTGTTGTTGTTGTTGTTGTGTAGTATTAGATTTTGTTGGATACTATAGTTGCCGCAGAGATTCTGGACAAAATAAGCCCCACCCATGATGACGTCATAGACAATCATGTTGTCTTCTGCGTCGACAGTGGTCCTAATAGCTACCCCTATAGTGATTATAAGTTAGTGTAGTTTGAAATTTGTGAGGGGATATATTGTGACCACTGCTTGCGTGGGAGACAACATGATTGGCAATGACGTCATCAGGGGGTGGGGCTTATATCACCCGGAGCTGTGCAGCGACCAGGGACATGCAGAGAACTTTCTCAGGGCAGGTGCTCAAGTGGAAAAAAGGGCAAAAATATAGAAATGAATGAGGCTAAATATATACTGGCTCAACATTCTTTCAAATTTATTTAAACTAGCCATTAATAATTCAAGAAAGAGATAAACATGACTGATATCATAGGTACAAGTGGGCTAATGTTTTTTTATGAACATAAAATCTTCAGTACTGACTACCAGTAGAAATAGGAAATTTAACAAAAGAAAAATTATTTATATTACTTTTACATAAATGACTGCAAGAAAATCAATCAGTATGTTCAATACACTAGACTAATAACCAGACCTTATCATTTTATATTTATAAGAGAACCCTTCTTTGTGCCATTTCTTTGAATATGCTGATAACTTCACTGTTGTTGATTGTTATATCCGTTTCAACTGCTAGCAACAAAAGACCAGATAACCTCTACCTCTCCTCACTGGACAGGCTGCGTAGCTTTGTCTTCACCAGCTTGAGTTTGGAGAAGGTCTTTTCCACTGCTGCAATTGTGACGGGTAGAGTGCCATAAATTGTTAAAAGTTCAAGCATAAGTTACAATATCTCCGGGACATTGTTTTCTTTCATCAGGTTGAGCATTGTAGCTGCAGTGTTCTGTGGCAGGCAAGGAAATGAGGAATAGAAGATCTTTAATTTCAACTGTAGCTTGTCTACTTCTTCTAACTCATAAAACTAGCATAATTTCTGCAATGACTTAAATGCCTCTTCACTCACAGGTTCTCTCCAGTTATCTTGGACTGTCATTTCAGATACCCCATGTTGTTTTGTCTCCACCTTTAAATCTTCTTTGTAGCTCTTGTGATATTGTATCTAAAAACATAAAATACTCTCACACAGTAGTACTCGTCCAAGGATTGATATTGCTGGTCCTCAGTAGCAGATGTAGCACTATACTTGTATCTTTCAGGCATTTTTCTTCTTCTGCCTTGTCCAGGGATCCCAGAAGGGAGGTTGATGGCCATGGATTCAGCTCTCTCTCTCTTTAACATTTGTAAAAATCTCCTGAAACTTCTCATCATTTCTTAATTCTCTCAAACTTTGTAGCACTCCATCCGCAATTCTGTAGGAGGCAGCCAAATCAAAGTCTTTCTGTTGTAAGGCATTAGAGGCATAGGCAGTTTCTTGAAAAACTGGGGTGGCAATCTCAAGACAAACAAGAAATTCAAACTTAATACTTTGCAGCAATATTGAGGCATCCAGTGCTGATGCATCAGGAGGATGTTTTTGCACTATCTCTTCTAAAAATTGCTTCAGAGCTGGGATGACCTTCCTCTTGGTTATAAGACCTGACCCTCTGCAAGCCAATCTTGTATCTGATAGCTTCTTAAATTCAAGTGGGCGGTCTTCTGGATACATTGCTTTCTGGATCTCCATGAAAGCAGCATGCCCTTTTGAAGAGTTAGCAATAAAAGCATACAGTTTCTTCACCAAACTGAAAAAAGTTATAAAATGAGTACTTGATTTTGCACTTTTGACTTTTTGTCAGTCTAGCTCAGCTGAGCTTGTCTAGGCCCCAGTGTTACCAGACAGTGAGACATATAGTCAGCTGATCTTGGGTGACCCAGTGTTGCCAAGATATAATACCCATTTCTACAAACTCCTGTTTATTATTATTATTATTATTATTATTATTATTATTATTATTATAATAATAATAATAATAATAATAATAATTATTATTATTATTATCATTATTATTATTATTAATATTATTATTATTATCATTATTATTATTATTATTAATATTGTTATTATTATCATTATTATTATTATTATTGACTCAGATAGGCGGTATAGGCGGTGATCCTATAATACATCACTCTCAAAAGGGCACTTTTAATACAATAGCAAAAGGGGCAGGTGCTTGGGCACCCCTAGCAACCCCCCTCTGCACGTCCCTGGCAGCGACTATAGTGTACCCGAGCCGTGAAAAATGATAAGTAGATATTTAGATAGATATGCACACATACGGACAGATTTAACCGTTATTATCACATCTCCATTTCCTAACTACAAGTCGCTGGTTTGGCAATTTGTGGGAGAGTATGTTTTTTTAGTGTACTTCTCGGGGTATCTCCTTCCCCCTCGAGCATCACAGGAATATATATATATATATATATATATATATATATATATATATATATATATATATATATATATACATATATATATATATATATATATATATATATATATATATATATATATATATATATATATATATATATATATATTCTTACGAAGCTGGTCTACATGAGAGTAAATATTTTATTCATGTATTTTATTTGGGTAATTAGGAAATATATAACCAGCTCATAAGGTGGGTCTGACTCATGTAGGATCAAGTAAATGTATGTAAATTACATAAGACTTTAGTCATTTAAGAATTACCTTTTTATTTCACGTAGTTTTGTTACAAAGTCTTATGTAAACTTATAAGGTACGCTGTATGACACACACGAGGTATGAGCACGATTAACTTTGTCAATTTTTCCACATGGTTACAAAATGCAGGGAAATTCTAGAGGTAGAATTTTTCTTTTATGTAACGATACGAGAGGAAGGTGGGCGGGGTAAGCCGAGAGGGTTGCCTCGCCAAGTGCTGTTGGTACCCGTCTTTAACTTGACAAGTTGGCAACATTGGCGCCGTTAAGCCCTATCCCCGAAGCTTCCAGACGATGTACTGGAAGGTTCTAGATGAATTGAATTGATATATTCCAGCCTGATAGTCGAAAGCCATCATTCCGCCAACCCTTTCTCAAGCACCTCTCGTACGTGAAAAGTGTTTTTCTCTCAAGTGTACAGTGTTCATGAAACATTGATATTTTTTGTAAAGGGAAGTGAGTATTACATAAATTTACATTGAGGATTATTTTGTAACTGGCCCTGTGTAATTCATTAATGTGAAGTGCATTTAAAAAGTTTTGCTTAACCGTTCTGTAACCTTGTGTAAGCCAAAAGACGGAAGTATGACAGTTACGTACATGTAAATTTCATTATTGTTTATTCATTAGAGTGTTAAAGTGTTAACTCTTTTCTTTAATTGTTACAATTAAATATTTTTATGAATTAATTTCCAGTAAAACAAGTGTTTGTATCATTGTTGTTATTTTTTCTAAGTCTCCAATTTAAAATAGCTCATAGCTTGTGGCGATTTGTTAGCTCGCACGATATTAAGTACAGTCTTTTATCTCACTTTTAAATCCTGCCCTTCTAAAATCCTGTGCACATTCCCGAAGTATGATGTATAATTTAGACACAACGTAATTGATGACAAAACCCTTATTTTCAGGGGACAAATTTTTTCACACAGATTTCCATATTTTCCATAGAGGGCTGTAGTAGTTGCCTTTATTCTTTTCTGTGTAGTGGCAAGCCACGCCTTTTGTCGGGGTGGCTGCTTTTCTTTCTTTGGCCAGCCATGTCTTCACTTAGGGCTGTAGATCCCTCTGTCTGCACGGTGGCCTCACACAATGGATGAAGAAGAGAATGGCTGCACTCTTGGTCGTTAGTTTGCTTCTGTACTGCGTAATGACCATGTTCGTTGAGCTAAACCCTCTTTTACTCTGCAGTGCTTGGAGACATTGTCTATTTCACTTTAAACACTTCACCTTTTCGCTCATGAATGGCAGAGGCAAGGGACAGCGACGTTGCCCCAGCGAGTAGGACAATGCCCTAGAGACTGACCATCTATCATATGATCAGCTCCCAAGCCCCCATTCCACCCAAGATAGGGCCAGGGAGGGGCAGGTAATGGCTGCTGATGACTACCCAAAACCCCCATCCTTAGCTCACAAGGATGGTAAGATTGCTGACACTAAATGAACTAACGAGTTTGAGCTTGACTCGATCATTCGTCTGGCGATCACCAGGCAGAGACGTTACCAATTAGTCCACAGCAACTATAAGCAGATGCTTCATCTTGTTAGGGATACTTCTGCCTCCACTTATCTTGTATTAAAAATCCTTCAATTCTGCTTCTTCAAAGGGAGAAGGCCCCACTTATCAGCGTCGAGGACTGCCATAGTAGTGCCATTAAATTGTGTCATAGGTCAATTTCCTGTTGGCTGTAACACTGACCTGTGCTCTTATTGCTGTGTTTGTTGAAAGCCTTATTTTCATGTTGTCAGACACTGATCGATGGACTGGTCAGTGTTGATGATGGAAGATTTGCCATTGAACTCCATTTATTCTTCTGCTTATTTTGCAGCGACTGTTGTTTTTTGAAAGAAAACCAACAAATTTTAGAGCTTACACACATATTATCTCTCTCTCTCTCTCTCTCTCTCTCTCTCTCTCTCTCTCTCTCTCTCTCTCTCTCTCATCTTAGGAGGTGGGGGCATCTATAAAACATATAAAGACCAGAAAAGATACGCACACAATTATATATATATATTATATATATATATATAAATATATATATATATATATATATATATATATATATATATATATATATATATATATATATATATATATATATAAAGAAGTCAGAATTACAAAGCCATATTGCACAAAAGACAGAACTGAAGGAATCAATACCACTGCGTACCGGTTTACTCTCACCCCTTCGACACTGAATATCTTTCACCATTTGCTGTATTTTTTCTTCACTTTGACATAACAAGTCCGAAATCAGGACCAAGTTATTAAACGTTGGCCCCGTGTTGGATGACTGTAAATTCAAACGAAGGAATGATTGCTTTTATAAATAAAAGGAAATATAAATGCAATCTGTTGTACTGAGTAGTTCCTGTTAACAGTAATAAAAGTTCAAGCGAGATTTAACACTGATAAAATAGTTTCCAGAGCCTAAATGGAACTTCAGGAAGAATGATCTCTTAACTGGGATGTTTTTAAACAAACTAGAAGGGCATATGGCGCTGTCTATTAGTTTTTAAGATTTCTACGAACTTTTGATATATCTCAAACCAAACATGGAATTTTCAATGTAAATATAAACAAGGAAGGAATGGTCGCAAATAGATTATTATAATCGGATGAGATGAAAAAAAAATATGTATCAAGAATATATTACAAAGTCAAAGGAAAATGTCTGATGTGTACAAGTTTCTGAAGATAAACACGAAATGTCAAAATGATAAAAAATACCTTGAAGTCAAGTTGAAGAAATCTTGGATATTCGAAATCTTAAACAAGACAAATATTTTGAAGGACTTTTTTTGAGCTTTTTGGCTGATGGTAATTTTGTGAAATCCGACAGATAAGTTTGCGTAATATTTACGATTATTTTAGGATTTATTTTTATCATAATAGTATATGATGCTGATTGAATCCTCTTATGAGAATAATTTCCGAATCTTGAAGTTTTCTAATCTCGTTGATGACTGCTTAATGATATTTTTCCGGTTAGTTGATAATGACTACTTGAAATTTCAACGTACACAATTCATGGAATGTTTTACTTTTTATTATTTAGAATTACTGTACGCGACCCGTCAAAAATGACGTCTAAATATGTAATTAGATATGTACACACACAGGTCTTTGGATCATCGTCTGGTTACGGCTGATTTTTCCTTTGCTTACACGTAAACCGAATAGTGAGGCTTATTTTTTACACAGTCTCCTCTTTCCTTTTTTCACTCAAGGGGTTACCGTAAGCAATGTAATTGTTCAGTGGCTACTTTCCTCTTGGTAAAGGTAGAAGAGACTCTAGCTATGGCAAGCATTTCTTCCAGGAGAAAGACACTCCAAAATCAAACTATTGTTCTTTATTCTTGGGTAGTGCCATGGTCTTTCACAGTCCTGGGTTAGAGTTATGTATCTTGAGGTTACGTAAACTCATGATCACTATTCTAGCTGTTTCCTTATATCCTTTCTTCACTGGGCTATTTTCCTCCTTAGAGCCCTTGTGCTTATAGTATCCTGCTTTTCCAACTTGGGTTGTAGTTTAGCTGTAGTAATAATAATAATAATAATAAAAATAATAATGGTAATAATAACCTTATCACTTTTTGATCATAGGTCATCATCGTTACTATGTATATGTCTAACAAATTAAGCATCTCTAATTCATAACGCGAAGTTAGTGGCTGAAGATAATGAATACTTTATATATTAGAAATTTCAACAGACGTTAGAGTCTGGTGTGAGCGGCAAGGCGTTGCAGGAGGAAACGAGTAGACAACTGGTTCTGGTGAAAGATTGCAGGAAGGTTGGTTTCTGCTGGTTCGAATTGGTAAATATCATAGAATATCATATAAGATTTTGTTGAAGATTTCTAATTGCTGGTTAGATTAAGGAAAACGGAGGTATGACCAAGGAATATACTTTTCAGGTCTCTTAGACTATGGTAGGAAGAACACAAACACACACACACACACACACACACATACACACACACACACACATATATATATATATATATATATATATATATATATATATTTATATTTATATACAGTAGACCACTTACGGCTGATGATATGTGTCATCAGCCGTAACTAGTGTAGTGCAGGACAAGGGTCTCTGACATGTCCTTCCACTCGCGTCTGTTTATGGTATTTTTATGCCAGTCGATACCCTCAATTTTCTTAGTTCATTAATCTATCGTCTTCTCTTCCTTTCCCTGCTTCTTTTGAAATCTTTATATACCCATTCTGTTTTTCTTAATATCCTTCTATTGTCTGTCACTCATTATATGTCCTGCCCATGTCCATTTCTTTTTCTTACATGTTGTTAGATTATCCTCTACTTTAGTTTGCTCTCATATCCATGTTTCTCTTTTTCTGTCTCTTAGTGTTATTCTCAACATATTCTTACCATGGTGCTTTGAGTTGTAGCTACCTTATGTTCTAAGGCTTTAGTATGGCTCCAAGTTTCTGATGCATAAGTTAAAAGTGGTTGGACCATCTGGTTACATACTTTTCTTTTTAGATTTTGTAATCATATTTTGTTTATCAAAAGCTTTCCATCTCGTGCTTATTCCTTTGATTTCGGTCTCATATCCTGTTACTGTCTGTCCTAAGTATGTATATTCATTTAAGGTAGTAGGTTGGCCAAGGCACCAGCCACTCATTGAAATGCTACCGCTAGAGAGTTATGGGGTCCTTTGACTGGCCAGACAGTACTACATTGGATCCTTCTCTCTGGCTACGGTTCACTTTCCCTTTGCCTACACATACACCTAATAGTCTGGCCTATTCTTTCCAGATTCTTCTCTGTCCTCATACACCTGACAACACTGAGATTAACGAACCATTCTTCTACACCCAAGGTGTTAATTACTGCACTGTAACTGTTCAGTGGTTACTTTCCTTTTGTTAAAGGTAGAAGAGACTCTTTAGCTATGGTAAGTAACTCTTAGGAGAAGGACACTCAAAATCAAACTATTGTTCTCTAGTCTTGGGTAGTGCCATAGCCTCTGTACCATGGTCTTCCACTGTCTTGCGTTATAGTTCTTTTGCTTGAGGGTACACTCGGTCACACTATTCTATCTAATTCCTCTTCCTCTTGTTTTGTTAAAGTTTTATAGTTTATATAGGAAATATTTACTTTAATGTTGTTACAGTTCTTAGAATATTCACTTCTTCCTTATTTCCTCTCCTCACTTGGCTATTTTCCCTGTTGTAGCTCGGCAAATAATAATAATAATAATAATAATAATAATAATAATGATGATTATAATAATAATAATAATAATAATAATTATCAATCTCTATAGGCTCATGCTAAACCTTATTTATTGTAGTTCTGCATTTTCATTGAAAGTTATCTTAGTTTTACTCGTATCAATTTTTAGTCCTACATTTTTGCTGTCTATTCAAATCTTCTATCATTTTTTGCATTCCTCCCCTGATTCACTAAACAGAACTATATCATCTGCAAATTTCAAGTTGTTAAGGTATTCCTCATTATTGTTATTAAATACATTTTCCCAATCTAAATTAAAAAAAAAAAAGGTTTTTCTATGCATGCTGTGACTAGTTTAGGAGAGATGTGGTCTCCCTGTCAGATTCCTTTCTCAGTATTTTCTCACTGCCTTTATGTAGTTTTAGCATTGCTTTACTTTCTGTATACATATTTTCAAGTGTTTTAAAATAAGATTCATTTATTCTTTGTCTTTGAGGGGCTCTCATTACTGCTGAAGTTTTGACAAAATAAATTTTTTTTCTTAATCTGTAAATGCCATACACAGTGATTTGTTATACTCTGTTGATTTTATCATTAGATGGTTAATTACAAGGATATAGTCAGTTGTTGAATACCCACTTCTAAAGCCTGTTCGCGCTCTTG
>NC_090752.1:70449460-70454460 GCF_036898095.1 Palaemon carinicauda | reverse complement strand
CCTGTTGGAGCTCTTGGGCTTATAGCATCTTGCTTTTTCAACTAGGGTTGTAGCTTAGCTTATAATAATTATAATAATAATAATAATAATAATAATAATAATAATAATAAGTGAAATGCTTCATTTCATGAAAAAGCTCAAAGCAATCACGAGGAACCGGGACTACAGTTCAAATACAATTAACGGTTTCCTGACGTCATTTAGCAAAGCTATAAAAGGTCAGGAATTCAACACTATGTCAGATTGGTATTGTATTATAATATACATGCTTATTTAGATAATTATCCATTAGATTCTAAAGATATGTGGATAAGAGCATGGTGAGGGGTAGATGGAGATGGTTTAGACATGCTCTTCGCACTCCCCGAGAGAGATTAGTTCACCAAATCTTCAACTGGGCTCCACAAGGCACTAGAAGAGTTGGGAGACCCAGGCCTACATGGCTGAGGATTATGAAGCGTGAAGTAGATGTTGAATGGAGAAGTACTGATTCAAAAGCTCAAGATAGAGACGACTGGCGAAGTCTAACCGGGGCCCTTTGCGTCAATAGGCGTAGGAGGAGATGATGAGATTCTTAAGATAATTTTTGTCTTAAGTAATTAAAGAGGGATTTGTGAATGAGAATTCATGTCATATTTATATCTTGAATTAATTAGCGAGTTTGTAACTCAGTATCTCGATTTGACGAGTTGTTGACTTTAATTGATCAGCGAGTTGTTTTCTTGGTTCCTTTATGAGTGTGTTTTGGGCTGTTTTGAGGTGGGTATATATTTAAGTTTGAAACACGCTTGGGTGAGATGCCATAGGTTATATGTGACTTCAACTATAAGGAGATAATATATGTCTGGATGAATCTATTTCCTTGTTCATTGTTGTTTTCACAGTATCATACTGAAATTTATTCGAATATCCACCACTAATAAAGCGGAGTTATTGATCATATGCATAAATGAAGCTAATATGCATTTTCACCAAATTTCGTTGCATTGCCCAATTTAACCTTAAAGTGGTAGGAGACCCTCTGCATATTGGAGCCAGGATCAAGCATTTATTATTATTATTATTATTATTATTAGGTAAGCTACTACCCTAGTTGGAAAAGTTGGATACTACAAGCCCAAGCTTCCAATAGGAAATATAGGCCAGTGAGGAAAGGGAATAATGTAACAGATAGGATAGCGTGCCTGAGTGTACCCTCAAGCAAGAGTTAACAAACACATGATATTGGCAGAGGCTATGACACTACCCAAGACTAGAGAACAATGGTTTGTGTTTGGAGTGCTAACAGTGTGTTTCACTATTGTCCATCTCGTGTATTCTTGTGAGAGAACATCACGAATAATTGAGTTCTTAACATATTGTATGTATGATATTATTGGCAACAAAACCACTTAACATGCCTGGAATGTTACCTACCTTAAAATAGAGTTAAAAAAATAAATCACTAACCTTTAACAATACTTGATGATGTAAGGAAAAGAAAACTAAGAGCTTCTAAGAGTAGACCACAAAAGAGGGTTTTAATGGTTCTGGTTTTTATGTGCCGTATCGCCCTCACATCCTGTGGGCTATAGGTAGTAGGTTGGCCAGGTCAGAGTAAATATCTGTATTGACTCTAGGCCAGGGCACCAGCCACAAGTTAAGATATTACCTTTGACTGGGTCCTTTGACTGGCCAGATAGTACTTCATTGGATCCCTCTCTCTCTGGTTACGGGTCATTTTATCTTCGTCTACACATACACCGAATAGTCTAGCCTATTCTTTCCATATTCTCCTCAGTCCTCATACACCTGACAACACTAAGATTACCAAAAAATTCTTCGCTTCAGGAGTTAACTTCTGTACTGCAATTGTTCAGTGGCTACTTTCTTCTTGGTAAGGGAAAAAGAGAATATAGCTATGGTAAACAGATCTTTCAGAAAAAGGACACTCCAAAATCAAACCATTATTCTCTAGTCTTGGGTAGTGCCATAGCCTCTGTACCATGGCTTTCCAGTCTTGGATTAGAGTTCTTTTAGTTTGGGGTACACTTGGGCACGCTGTTCTGTCTTGTTTCTCTTCCTCTTCTTTTTTGAACTTCTTATAGTTTATATGTGAAGGATCTAAATTTAATTCAATGTTGTTTCTGTTCTTGAAATATTTTATTTTCATTGTTTATTTTTCTCTTGTAGTTTATTTATTTCCCATCTCAGCAAAAGTACAAGCTCTTTCTTTAATTTTATCCTTCTACGTAACCTGAATTCCCGTTTATATTACATCTTGCTGTCCACCCTCTCTTACTTAATTCTAGTACAACTTACGGGATCTCTCACATAGCCCAAAATTCCACTAATATAATTCTCACGCCTCTTTGTTTTGATTGATTTGCATTCTTGATATACGCTCCATTCATTATTACGTAATCAATGCAAGAATAGAACCCTTGTATCTCATTCAATTTTTCTCCTCTGTAACAGTATCGTACTGCATAATATCCTTCCTTGTTTGTCCTCCTTGTCGAGTATTGACGAATAAGTGACTTCTCTTTAGGTTGTGCTGCAGTTAATTATCCGGCTATCCTTGCTGTTGTTACGCATCTTTTCGTGCGGATTATTAGCCCTTACCCATCTAAAAACAAGGAACAACCTTCATGATACAATAAGTTTTTTCTTCTTTTTTTTTCAAATGTAGCATCTTCACTTCGCGAGTGTAACATCATCTCGGCTCGCGGCTCGCTAGTTCTTTAGCACGGAGCCAACGAAGAATTCCGCCATTATCCAAACAATGAATATATTATCGTGTCTGACGTATGGTGGTAAAAAACTATCTAAAAGGATGGTGTTACGCCCAAGACGTGTTAAGCTCTGGAGATTCGATAGGGAGAAATGGTAACGTTTTTTATCATCGTTGAGAGCACGGTTGAGCTTCTTAGACAGTGGTTTTGAGGGTTGGGTACAAAGGGATTGCTACCTCAATGAGGGCGGGTTTATCCTGGCTACAACTTGTTCGTGCGCATCTTCTTCAGATACCTGAACTGTCATAGATGGATTCGAATAAAATTTCGTGCGGAAGTGGGGGGGGGGTTAATTGATTGTTTTTTTATGAATTATTGAGATACTACCGCCAGAGAGTTATTTGGTTCTTTGACTGGCCAGAGTGCTACATTGGATCTCTCTCTCTCTCTCTCTCTCTCTCTCTCTCTCTCTCTCTCTGGTTACGGCTCATTTTCCCCTTGTCTACACATACATCGAGTAGTCGGGCTTATTCTTTAAATATTCTACTCTGTCCTCATACACCTGACAACACTGAGCTTACCAAACAGTTCTTCTTTGCTCCAGGGGCTAACTACTGCAATGTAATTGGTCAGTAGCTGCTTTCCTCTCAACAAGGGTAGTCGAGACTCTTTAGCCATGGTAAGCAGCTCTTTTAGGAGGAGGACATATCAAAATTAAACCATAGTTCTCTAGTCTTGGGCATTGCCATAATCTCCGTACCATGGTCTTTCACTGTCTTGGGGTAGAGTTCTCTTGCTTGAGAGTACAGCTAGAATCAAAAGAACCTCGACACTCGGGGGAAATCTTTCGTCAGATGTCTCTAGTGTTCCCATGACAAAACAAACAAGGTGTTGCTCTTCTTACTACTGCTATGAAGTGGGCGGAGCCTTCTCCAACCTTAGCGAACCAAAGACAGTAAAGGGCTGTCTTTGTTAACAAAAGCATACAGAAGTTACAAATCGAGTTGCCATATTTCAATTTGGCGTCTCAACTATCCACTGCAAATACAAACCCCACCCACACATTACATATATATATATATATATATATATATATATATATATATATATATATATATATATATGTGTGTGTGTGTGTGTGTGTGTACATATACATTTACAATTACTATTTTTTCGTAGGAGGGGTCACGTGGACACTGCAGGGAAGGGTTGGGTGTGGGGGAGTCTCCTCTCCACAACCCCTTGCCCCAGCCAGTCATTGAGGAAATAAGGAAGTCGATTCTGATTTAGGAGTGTGGAGAGAAGTTAAATGAGTATTCTTTATACAGCCTGTAAGATAGTGTATTATTGCCTAAATATTATTTGATAACTGTTAGTGTTCTAGCAAATATTTCTAACCGTATTCATTATTGGTTGATTTGCAAAAGATAGCAGCAGTAGAATAAAGTAGTTGTTGTTGTTGGAAGTTTGATAAGTAACGAAATTTAAGTATCACCATTGCATAATAGATAATCCGTGATGGATGCAATATAAACTGATGACTTCATAACACCTTGAATACAATAAGAATTTATTACTTCGTATCGAAAATAAGTGGAGGTAAATGAGGACGCTATTACATTCTGGCAAAGGCTATCAGAAATTTGTTTGATTGAAAAATCATATAAAAAATACAAGCTTTTTATTCTCAGAACGACGTAATTTTCCGAAATTTTGTCATGAAACTATGATATACCTCTTTTCGGAAAATGTATTCTCCTATAAATTATCGGAAAAATACATTTGCAGGTGGCATACGCGCAAAATTATTCACCACGCTATTGTCGTGACTGCAAGTTATTAATGATTATATAATTGCTAGTAGCTTTCTCTTGAGAAATTACATTGCCTGGAGATCAAACTGACATCTTATTAATTTCTTGCACAACGTTCTCTGTCTTGATTCAAATAAGATTAACTCTGTATGATAAAGTCCCTATTTACAGTGATCAAGTGCCCGAATTAGCACAGCTATGTGGTGTTGGATGTGGGCTCTGGACCGGGTGAAATACTCTAGGCATATGGGCGCTCAACGAGCGAAAAACACATCACTATCCGTGAAGCCCTAGTTCGGAGTGTTTGAGCAATCAGTTGAACCATAATTTCTACAGCTGATGCAGTAAGCGGGAAAGGGTAAAACCAAATATTAAGATATCTCGAAAATAAATAAGTGTTTGATTGTCCTTTTAATCACTAAATCACACAGCTGAGGAGCGATACCCTTGGATTCCTAGATATTTTCTCTCA
>NC_090752.1:70444460-70446960 GCF_036898095.1 Palaemon carinicauda | reverse complement strand
ACGCTAGCCCCTTCTAATGAAAGGCCAGGTCGAAACCAACCATGCCACGAGAGGCCATAAAAGATATCGGAACCTGACGCTACCCAGCTGTCCGAGGATTTACCTGGTGAGACATCAGTCTCTTACCAGCGAATTTTACCCGATATCCCGGCCCACCACGTGACACAATTGGTAGTAATTCATTCAAATTACCCCTAATGAGTCAATATGGATAAATATCAACACAACATCGTGTTCAAAATAGAAATAAATTTCTACCTCATACTTGGGATTGAACGCTAGCCCCTTCTAATGAAAGGCCAGGTCGAAACCAACCATGCCACGAGAGGCCATAAAAGATATCGGAACCTGACGCTACCCAGCTGTCCGAGGATTTACCTGGTGAGACATCAGTCTCTTACCAGCGAATTTTACCCGATATCCCGGCCCACCACGTGACACAATTGGTAGTAATTCATTCAAATTACCCCTAATGAGTCAATATGGATAAATATCAACACAACATCGTGTTCAAAATAGAAATAAATTTCTACCTCATACTTGGGATTGAACGCTAGCCCCTTCTAATGAAAGGCCAGGTCGAAACCAACCATGCCACGAGAGGCCATAAAAGATATCGGAACCTGACGCTACCCAGCTGTCCGAGGATTTACCTGGTGAGACATCAGTCTCTTACCAGCGAATTTTACCCGATATCCCGGCCCACCACGTGACACAATTGGTAGTAATTCATTCAAATTACCCCTAATGAGTCAATATGGATAAATATCAACACAACATCGTGTTCAAAATAGAAATAAATTTCTACCTCATACTTGGGATTGAACGCTAGCCCCTTCTAATGAAAGGCCAGGTCGAAACCAACCATGCCACGAGAGGCCATAAAAGATATCGGAACCTGACGCTACCCAGCTGTCCGAGGATTTACCTGGTGAGACATCAGTCTCTTACCAGCGAATTTTACCCGATATCCCGGCCCACCACGTGACACAATTGGTAGTAATTCATTCAAATTACCCCTAATGAGTCAATATGGATAAATATCAACACAACATCGTGTTCAAAATAGAAATAAATTTCTACCTCATACTTGGGATTGAACGCTAGCCCCTTCTAATGAAAGGCCAGGTCGAAACCAACCATGCCACGAGAGGCCATAAAAGATATCGGAACCTGACGCTACCCAGCTGTCCGAGGATTTACCTGGTGAGACATCAGTCTCTTACCAGCGAATTTTACCCGATATCCCGGCCCACCACGTGACACAATTGGTAGTAATTCATTCAAATTACCCCTAATGAGTCAATATGGATAAATATCAACACAACATCGTGTTCAAAATAGAAATAAATTTCTACCTCATACTTGGGATTGAACGCTAGCCCCTTCTAATGAAAGGCCAGGTCGAAACCAACCATGCCACGAGAGGCCATAAAAGATATCGGAACCTGACGCTACCCAGCTGTCCGAGGATTTACCTGGTGAGACATCAGTCTCTTACCAGCGAATTTTACCCGATATCCCGGCCCACCACGTGACACAATTGGTAGTAATTCATTCAAATTACCCCTAATGAGTCAATATGGATAAATATCAACACAACATCGTGTTCAAAATAGAAATAAATTTCTACCTCATACTTGGGATTGAACGCTAGCCCCTTCTAATGAAAGGCCAGGTCGAAACCAACCATGCCACGAGAGGCCATAAAAGATATCGGAACCTGACGCTACCCAGCTGTCCGAGGATTTACCTGGTGAGACATCAGTCTCTTACCAGCGAATTTTACCCGATATCCCGGCCCACCACGTGACACAATTGGTAGTAATTCATTCAAATTACCCCTAATGAGTCAATATGGATAAATATCAACACAACATCGTGTTCAAAATAGAAATAAATTTCTACCTCATACTTGGGATTGAACGCTAGCCCCTTCTAATGAAAGGCCAGGTCGAAACCAACCATGCCACGAGAGGCCATAAAAGATATCGGAACCTGACGCTACCCAGCTGTCCGAGGATTTACCTGGTGAGACATCAGTCTCTTACCAGCGAATTTTACCCGATATCCCGGCCCACCACGTGACACAATTGGTAGTAATTCATTCAAATTACCCCTAATGAGGTAATATGGATAAATATCAACACAACATCGTGTTCAAAATAGAAATAAATTTCTACCTCATACTTGGGATTGAACGCTAGCCCCTTCTAATGAAAGGCCAGGTCGAAACCAACCATGCCACGAGAGGCCATAAAAGATATCGGAACCTGACGCTACCCAGCTGTCCGAGGATTTACCTGGTGAGACATCAGTCTCTTACCAGCGAATTTTACCCGATATCCCGGCCCACCACGTGACACAATTGGTAGTAATTCATTCAAATTACCCCTAATGAGTCAATATGGATAAATATCAACACAACATCGTGTTCAAAATAGAAATAAATTTCTACCTCATAATTCGCTGGTAAGAGACTGATGTCTCACCAGGTAAA
>NC_090752.1:70424460-70441960 GCF_036898095.1 Palaemon carinicauda | reverse complement strand
CCAAAAATCGCCGATCCCAAACCCGTTCCTTCGTCGGTCCTAGATAATTATTTTTCTTATAAGAGCGTGCTAACAGGAAGACGTCCAAATGGAGTGTCTCTCCTTAGAAGTTCTTCCTTTTAGAGGGGGAAAAATTTACTTCAGATTGAAGAATTTTTTCTTTCTATGATCCTTCAGTATTCTCTACTTCTGTGCAGCTTCCGCCTTATTCTGCACAATCTTTATATTTGGATCTTCAACATTATAGACTTTACTTTCTCATTTCAAATCCGCACAATCGTAAAGTGATCAACAAATAATGACTAGTTCTCCTTTTCGGATTCTATTTCTTCTCTCCCGTTCTCCTTCCTGTCTCCCTCTTCTTCTCGTCTTTTCTGTCCGAATCCTTTCAAATAAATCCATTATTAGTCTTGAAGATTCTTGTTTAGCTTTTGATAACTGCCTTCCTGATTCCACTTGTCGTTGATTCCTTTCTGTATTCTGGTTTTCTTTCAAAGTCGGAGACTCAATAACTCTCTTAACTTTCATCAAAGCATTTTCTGCATCACCCAAATCTTTTTTCCTTTTTAATGGCCTCAGGGGCAAGTCGGCGATAAAATCTTGCAAATTTGGGTTGATCTATAAAACGATTAAAACAATTTTTTTACCTTTTCTAACATTCCTGCTCAAGACGAATGACAATTTGAAGCCGATTTCAAAATGCACCGGTATTCCATATTCCTTCTAACAGAGAGAGAGAATCTTTTGGAGCTCTGGCAGGAAAGCATTCAACTTTCCTATTGATGACGGAAGAGAAATTGTTGAAGTCGAACAACGAGTTGGGAGAATTTTGAAGACTATTCCGGATGGGAGCCTGTTGGGAATTTCCAAAAGGAAGACGTTCAATTGGAGTGCCTCTCCTTAGAAGTCCTTCCTTTTTTTAGAGAGAGAGAAAAAAATTACTTCAGATTGAAGAATTCTCGATCTTTCTCTGGTCCTTCAATATTCTCTACTTCTGTGCAGTTTCCGCCTTATTCTGCACAATCTTTAGTTTTGGATCTTCAACATTATGGACTTTACTTTCTCCTTTCAAATCTGCCCATCGTAAACTGATCAATAAATAATAACTAGTTCTCCTTTTCAGATTCTTTATTTCTTCTCTCCCGTTCTCCTTCCTGTCTCCTTCTTCTTCCTGTATTTTCTGTCCGAATCCTTTCAAATAAATCAGTTATTAGTCTTCAAGATTCTTGTTTTGCTTTTCATGACTGCCTTCATGATTCCACTTGTCGTTGATCCCTTTATGACGAAGTATTTTGGTTTTCTTTCAAAGTCACACTCAACAATTCTCTTAACTTTCACCAAAGCATTTTCTGCAAAACCCAAATCTTGTTTCCTTTTTAATAGTATCATGGTGAGTCGGTTATAAAAGCATGCAAATTTGGGTTTGTCAATTAAACAATCAAAACAACCTTTTTTACCTTTTCTAACATTTATGCTTGAGACGAATTACAATTTGAAGGCAATTTGGGATTGCACCTGTATTCCATATTTCTCCTTTTGGAGCTCTGACAGGAAAGCATTCAACTTTACTATTGATGACCAAAGACAAATTGGAGACAAACAAAGAGTTGGGGGAGCTTTGAAGACTGAAGACTTGTTGAAGCTTGTTAGAGATTTCCAAAAGGCCCTCATGTTTTTTTTAAAATAAGCTAGATACAGGCACTCTACATTGTTGGCTGGGCGGGGCTGCCCGCTTCCCGCTGGGTGGGCGGGCCTCCCCCCTTCCCGCTGGCAGGGCGGGGCTCCCCCCTTCCCGCTGGCAGGGCGGGGCTCCCCCCTTCCCGCTGGCAGGGCAGGGCTCCCCCCCCCTTCCCGCTGGCAGGGCGGGGCTCCCCCCATCCCGCTGGCAGGGTGGGGCTCCCCCCCATCCCGCTGGCAGGGCGGGGCTCCCCCCCATCCCGCTGGCAGGGCGGGGCTCCCCCCTTCCCGCTGGCAGGGCAGGGCTCCCCCCCCCTTCCTGCTGGCAGGGCGGGGCTCCCCCTTCCCGCTGGCAGGGGGGGCTCCCCCCTTCCCGCTGGCAGGGCGGAGCTCCCCCCTTCCCGCTGGCAGGGCGGGGCTCCCCCCTTCCGCCTGGCAGGGCGGGGCTCCCCCCTTCCCGCTGGCTGGGCGGGGCTCCCCCCCTTCCCGCTGGCAGGGCTGGGCTCCCCTCCCTAACCGGTGGCAGGGCGGGGCTCCCCCCTTCCTGCTGGCAGGGCGGGGCTCCCCCCTTCCTGCTGGCAGGGCGGGGTCCCCCCTTCCCATTGGCAGGGCGGGGCTCCCACCTTCCCGCTGGCAGGGCGAGTCTCCCCCCTACCTGCTGGCAGGGCGGGTCTCCCCCATTCCTGCTGTAATGGGGGGGGGGCTCCCTTCCTTCCCGCTGGCAGGGCTGGACTCCCCCCCTTCCGCCTGGCAGGTGGGGCTCCCCCCCTTCCGCCTGGCAGGTGGGGCTCCCCCCCTTCCGCCTGGCAGGTGGGGCTCCCCCCTTCCCGCTGGCAGGCCGGGGGTCATCCCCCTTCCCGCTGGAAGGGCAGGGCTCCCCGTTAAAAAATTTAAAAAATACTGTAATTATATATATATATATATATATATATATATATATATATATATATATATATATATATATATATATATATATATATATATATATATATATATATATATATGTATATATATATATTTATAATATACACACAGATTCATATGCATATACATATAAGTATATACATAGTTGTCGTAAAGTTTGGAGTATTGGCAGTATCCTACTAGACATAGATCCCGATATAGCAGGGATAAATTAACTCTCAAAGGGCATATGGCAAGCAATAATCTAAAAAAAATCTGAATCTTGATCTTGGAATTTTCAGCACAGTTTGAGGGCTCTATGAGGGTTTGTTCTTCATGTCGTTTTCTCCGGTAGTATGGTGGAAACTCTTAAACTGGACTTTTGAATCTTCTCAGGAATGGGTTCAGTCATACGAGGGACTAATTTCAGGCCATCATCTTTACAGAATCCAAATTGTTCCATGTAGATTCCAACTCTGCTTTGAACTGATCCAGTTTCATAAACATCAGACACCAGCTGATCAAAGTTGTCTCGGTCGCCATGAAACACTGTTCCTTCAGGTTGATCCTTACCCACATCACTATTACTGATTACTGAAACACTTTCAACCATGTATATGCCAGGACTGTTTCCAGTTCAAAAGGAAAAGCGTAGCATTACTGAAACACTTTCAACCATGTATATGCCAGGACTGTTTCCAGTTCAAAAGGAAAAGCGTAGCATTCATAATTACCTAGTTTGTTTAGGAAAGTAGTTGATTGTTTAGATTTGAAGAGATGGCGGAGTGTCATACATAGTAGGATATGCGTTTTCATCTTCCACTGTCCACCTGTTGCTTCTTTACACATATCTTGACTAACTGTTAGTACTAATACTCATTCTCGATCGGATGGGTCCCTCTTACCACACATTAGTGTAAATACTGATTGTAGAACTTAAGCAGGAATTTTTTGCTTGAGGGTACACTCGAGAACACTATTCTATCTTATTTCTCTTCCTCTTGTTTTATTAAAGTTTTTATAGTTTGTATAAGAGATATTTATTTTAATGTTATTACTCTTCTTGAAAATATTCTATTTACCCTTTTTCCTTTCCTCACAGGGCTATTTTCCCTTTTGGAGCCTCTGGGATTATAGCATCCTGCATTTCCAACTAGGGTTGTAGCTTAGCTAGTAATAATAATAATAATAATAATAATAATAAGGAACGTCACTAGATTTGGTGGGCCATAAAAGTGTCTTGGTTTCTTTGAAGGCATTGAGTAATTTAGTGTAAAGCTCAAGACTAACTTCTTTGATCCAGTCATCATCTCACAAATTACAAGCAGAAAGAACAATTGTTTTCAGTGATTCCAAAGATTTACAAAATATCAATGTGTCTTTATATGGGGATGATCAGAAATCAATGCTGTCTTTCAGGTCAGAACAGTCTTCAAACTTCAACCTGAGATTGACTAGTCATTTCGAAAGCTTGTTCATTATTGCTATTGTTGCATGGATTCTCATTATACACATTTCTAAATGACAAAGTTTTAGAACCCGAACTTTGTGAATAACTTCTTTTTTTTTATAAAATCGAAGATGTGAAAATGCTTTCTCTATACATCTTTTCTTGTCTGATGTTTCCTCAGTTTTTGTGATGGTGTAACACTGCTGAGGTATTCGTCTCACTAAAAACTGCTTGTGTCGGCACTCATGAAATTAGGTCTCCCTTGCGAAAAGATCTAGTCCTCTTATTTTGCATTGTAAATCTTCATCATTTAGTTAAATTTCCTTTTCTTCAATGTTTTTATACGCATCCGAGTGGAACTTTTGCAAGCTATGTATATTACCAGAGTCCTTTACCTTGTCACCTTTACAAAATATACAGTATTTACCAAATATCACTATTTAACATCTTTTTTAGGCGACTTATTCACTTACATTCAAGCATTTGTTTTTATGCTTAATAATGTGCGGCGACCAATTCAAAAACACTCTCGTCGCAACTTTATAAACTAGTAAATAAACAAATGAACAAATAAGTAAGAAAAATAATTAATCTTAACTTCGAACTACATTTGAATAAATACCTTTAAATTTTATATATAAAAAAAATAAAAGACCTTAATCTTTTAAGATGTTTGGAATTTGTCGGGAGAAAAAATCATCACTTGCTTATTTGGATTTATCGGTTTGAAACGGATAGAAAAGTTTTGGTATCTATTTGGATATAACGTAAACTTTGGCTAAAAAAAGCGTATGTAATAAGGACGTATTTATAATGCAATATGTAATTACAGATTAGTTATTTTTCCTGAGAGGACTTCGTTTGCAAAGAGAAATATGTTATAATCAAGATTTTTTTCGCTTTGTCTCTGTACATTTTGTATTCCTTTAGAAATACATATTATACTATTGAAATGTTTGCTTTTTTACATATGTTTCTTGATATATTGCAATAGTCCCTGAAAATTTTTGTGAAAGTCTGAATATAGTTGACCGCCCATATAAAAGCTTAATGTAGATTTATGTGAGGCAGAGTTGAGCATAGCGTGAAACAGGGGTTTTGGTCCCCTATGTGAGAACTGCCCCGAGTTGAGAATGGAAGTAATAATGTGGTTTCTGGAAGGGTTACAAGATTTTGGTATGTTTGGTTAAATGGATAAATTCCAGGAATTTAGAAGGTAAGAAGACTAATTACGTTTAATAAATCCAAAGAAATATCTTGCAATTCCAAATTATCAAAGGGCTGAGTGCGCGGGTCAATACTCACCTCGATAGAACTCTCAAAATTTACGTTTTGGTCCAATTATTATCATCATCATCATCATCATCATCATTATTATTATTATTATTATTATTATTATTATTATTATTATTATTACCTCCGCCAAGGAGGTCATCTTTTCACCTCTGTCTATTTGTTTGTCACCAATCTAATTAAAAAAGTTACGGGTGAATTTTGACCAACTACTACAAATATAATTAAAAACTATGTATTCAGGCCGAATCTCTCTCTCTCTCTCTCTCTCTCTCTCTCTCTCTCTCTCTCTCTCTCTGAATGTCATTTAGGCCGGTATAACTCTTGTATGGTGTTTTTTTTTTATTATTATTATTTTACATCGAACCATATCTGAAAGTACTTTTTCTTTCATCGATGACTTGAACAAGGCTAAATCCGAAATAATCTAAAGTAGCTAATAACGGAAGGAATATTTTAGCTGCGATACTCCAATAATTTCTACACGATTTTGCGGATTTAAGATATATATATATATATATATATATATATATATATATATATATATATATATATATATATATATATATATATATATATACACATATACATACACATATACATATATATGTATGTGTGTGTGCGTGTATTTAGTATTTGCAGTGGATATTCGAAACGTCAAATGATAAAACAGAATGAAATATGGCAACTCGATTTGTAAAATTTTAATGCTTTCACTAGCAAAAACACCTCGTTGCTGTCTTTGATTCGCTAAGGTTGGAGAGGGCTCCGCCCATTTCATAGTATTAGTAAGAAGAGCAACACCTTGCCTGTTTTGTCACGGGAACACTAGTGACATCTGACGAAAGATTTCCCCAGTGTCGGCGTTCCTTTGATTCTAACTGTACACTCGGGCATACCATTCTGTTATTTCTCTTCCATTTGTTTTTTGAAGTTGCAATAGTTAATATATGAAAGATTTATTTTAATGTTGTTACTGTTCTTAAAAGATTTTATTTTAATTGTTAATTGCTTCTCTTGTACTTTATTTATTTTCTTATTTCCTTTCCTCACACGGCTATTTTCCCTGTTTTAGCCTTTGGGATCATAGCATCTTGCTTTTCCAACTAGGGTTGTAGCTTAGAAGTAATAATAATAATAATGATAATAATAATATAGATTTTTTTTTTCAAGAAAGTTATGTGCTTTCATTGTACTTTCTCTTTCCTAATATACTTTTATAAACGTGTTTCATACATACATGTTATGTTTTAGAAAATATATTAAAAAATTGGAAGAAGATATGAAGACAGAGAAGAAATTTAATAAAATATCAATCACATTTACTAAAGGTTAATTGAAGAAAAAAACTGAGAACAAGAATCTACAATGTTTAGTTTGGGTGATCAAGTACAGTGAAAAACAGTTTAAGAAAATATATTAATATTGATTTTAAACAACTAGTCACTGTAGTCAAAGAAAGCTCAGAATGGCAGTAAATGTTTTTGGGTTTGAAGAGAAGAGTAATTAGGCAAATGGGTTGATTTAATACAATAAGATGATGTCAAATCTACGCATTATGAAACAGAAAACATTTTTTTTTATCATAGTAGTAAATTATCCAATATTTAAAACGTGACCCAGACTCAAGATAAGGCCTAGCCATCATCACATTAATAAACCAAGAAACGACATTTCATAATGGATTTCTTCGTAAAGATTCCTACTATTAGCCACTGAAACCATTCTCTAAATTTAAGCTCATATCCAAATATATTATCTCATTAGTCAATTTTAACCAAATGTTTCCTGTTTTCTCCCATTGCATACATTCTCTAAGACAAGCCCTTGTTTATGTAATGTCTGTCTTTTATTAGAAACATATACATTCATATTCTATAGTATTTACAATATTTCTTTTCATTCGCATAATTTTCAATTGGGTATTGTTATCAAAGTTGTTAGAGATTTAATATCTCATTGGCCGTAGATCTCACATATTTTCCGCGTATCCCTCTCAGAATCAGTTATTCGTACAAGAAACGGCCGTTTACCAATTGGGAAATACATACTAGGATCGAGATAAAGAAAAAAAAAAAGGAAAAACGAAGGTTAGATGAACAGCCATCCTCCACCCCCACCTCATCTTGCTGGGGGTACTCCTCTTCATGGACTTTTCAGTTCCGCCACCCTCCTCTGTAACTGCTTTTGCCTGAAGAAACATCTTGCCTTCAAACTAAGCAATGCCCTTGACTTGTGCTCTTGTTATCGTCTTGTTTGAAGTTCCCTATGATCTGGGTGCGCCTAGATAATGCTCTTTGAGAAGTCTACCTCAGGTGACTTTGGGCTTACTTAACCTTGATTTTACGATCCCCGTTAATGATCATAAAGTGGGAGCGCAAAGCGCGAGAGGCGTTTCTGTTTTAGTATAAACTCATCGGCGTTACGCTTGATTATTTGAAATGCAATCTATTAGTACAGTAGGGTAACTTTACATCAAACGGGATAAGTTGGTGGCAACCTTTCCGCCTATTTTTGTTGCCTTATTTTCTTTCCTCATTGGGATATTTTCCTTGTAGCAGCTCTTGGGCTTATAGCATTTTGCTTTTCCCACTAGGGTTGTATCTGAGCTAGTAATAATAATAATAATAATAATAATAATAATAATAATAATAATAATAATAATGGTCACTTGTAGGAATTTTTCCTGCATGGTTCTATCAGATATCGTAATGTGTTCTCGTGACACAAACTTGAAACGGCTGGTTCACAATATAAAATTTACACCCATTTAATTTACCTGGTTGTAGATTTTATTTTTTTCTATTAATGTGTAGCGAAGTTCTCTAACACTTTTAGGTACGAATTTTAATCATACAGACGGACAGACAGACTAGATTTCAGAAACCTATGTCGATTAGACATAGAAATGTAAGATGGATTCTTCCATGTTACATAGTATGGAGGAGACAGGATGGAGTCAGCCACTCAGCTAATGAATATTAATTGAAAATTCATTAAAGGCAAAAAGTAGTATAGATGACTGTAAAATGGCTGAGCCCTTTTTCCTGCACATTGAGGCCTTGTCGCAATTAACAACTTATGAAATTCTGTGTAAAACAACTAATGTTACTGTCTTCTGGAGAAGAGTTTGTTATTGAATGGATAGATGTGTTGAATATACCTAGACTGTGGGTGTGGCCATGCTATAGTTTTTCTCGGAGGAATGGGGTAGACCAAAACTGCTCCTGCGAAACGCAGACTCCTTTATAGGTAAAGAATTTAGGGACGCTTGAGGAATATCGGAAATTGTATAGAGAAGTTCGATTTATCAAGCCTGCCTTTTGCCAGCACGGACTCTTGCGTAGTGGAGGACCAAATGTGACAGACTTCTGAGCGCGAAGACACTAACCGTAATCAAATACTCTCTGTGTATTCGTTCGGTTTAGATTGCCCTACCTTATGTAAGACACGGGCTCTTGCGTTGGCAGGCAGTAAGATCGGGTGTTTATAACTATTTACAGTTTATGAGGAAGTGGATTGATTTGTGAGTATGTGTCTAATTGATAATTACTATTGATTTTATTCAACGCTGTTTTTATGACCGAATGTGTTGAAAAAAACAAAAATTGCAATTTACTTCTTACGTACTGCTGCATGCTTTCCAATTGCTTGATAATTTTATTGATATCACATACTGCAATTAGCTAATACGCTTACTTGGAATTTTTATAATCTTTTATTATGAAATACACATTTACAAACTTACAGCTTATTTGGAATTGGTCGAAAGGAAACCTGAAAAATCAAGCATGACTGGTTAAGTGATTTAAAATAAGGCGTATATCGGTTTGATAAATCAAGGAGTGTGCTTGCAAAGGGTAAGCTAAGACCTTGCATTTTTTTTATCTTTTTTTTTTTTTTTCGTGAGGCTAAGGCGTGAAGTTAACTACGTATCACATCGAGGAGTGTGGCCTTGAAAGAATGATATATTATGTATTTTTGAGGGGGTGGGGAGGCTAAATCTCTCTCTCTCTCTCTCTCTCTCTCTCTCTCTCTCTCTCTCTCTCTCTCTCTCTCTCTCTCTCTCTCTCTCTCGCGTGTGTGTGTACGAGTGTGCACATTGGCAATTATATAGTGAAAAAAATTAAAGAAAAGCTGGTTTCTTTAGACTCTACTGTGAAAACGTAAATTTTAGTCATGCATAATTCATAGGTTGCATTCTTTCATTCTTTTCTTCCTTATAGCCAACTACTGTGTCAGTCTACACTCCTTTTCCATCGCCATGAATTATTATTATTATTATTATTATTATTATTATTATTATTATTATTATTATTATTATTATTTTGGTCGTTTCGAACCTGGACTACGTATTATGCACTTTAAAATTCTATTTGCATCAGCCTATGCATTCAGAAATCTGTTTGCTTTTGCTGCTCAGAATATACTCGAGCAAATCTTTACAATTTTATTTATCGTAGATTTTTATCTCATTATTATTTATCTGTTATAATATTTACTATATATTTGATTTTATTTGTTTATTAGATTTAATATAAATGTTTTTTTTTCTTCCCAAATTTAATCTGGCCAGCTCTGTAATAAACCAGGAGGACTAGTCGTCCTTGTAAACTCTGGGTTGACATGAAGGTTTTATAATTGAATTACTTTTGTTTAAATAACAACAACAGGAAAACTTTGGGGAAAATTGACAGAATGGGCCATAAACTGACTCTAAACGCCATCGACAAAAAAATCCCATTCCCAAGGTGATGTAAAGCCCAAGATGCCTTACGAGACATAACTGGTTTGCATGCAAACCTTGCCTGGGGTCACCTAACCCCATGTTTACCTGGGAACACTTACTGTGATGCGCCTGCATTTTTGTTGAACATTTTGACGTGAATCTCGTTTTATAGTTTATATGTTTGATGTTGTTACTGATATTAATATCTTCTCTATAATATATATATATATATATATATATATATATATATATATATATATATATATATATATATACAGGTATATATATATATATATATATATATATATATATATATATGTGTTCATGTGTATGTGTGTGTGTGTTTTCGGCCACGCTCAGCTTTCCGTCACTCTGTTAAGGGGGAGAGGAAATAGTCATACATGGTGAGGGGGAGAGGAAGTAGCCATACATGGTGAGAGAGGGTGCGTGCGTGCATATCGTAATTTTCGATAGGTCCCGTACACTAGTGTGTGTGTATATATATATATATATATATATATATATATATATATATATATATATATATATTATTATTATCAACAGCCGTAACTAGTCCACTGCAGGGCAAAGGCCTCAGACGTGTCTTCCCACTCGCATTTATTTATGGTCTTTCTATATCGGTGTAAACTAGCGAATTTAAATTTTCTTAGCTCGTTAAGCCATCGTGTATATATATGTATATTAACATCACCATCAGCCGTAACTAGTCTACTGCAAGACAAAGGCCTCAGACATTTCCTCCCACTCGCGTCTGTTTATGGTCTTTCTATATCATTATAAACTAGCGAATTTAAATTTTCTTAGGTCATTAAGCCATCGTGTATATATATATATATATATATATATATGTATATATATATATATATATATATATATATATATATATATATATATATCATCATCATCATCAACAGCCGTATCTAGTCCACTGCAGGGCAAAGGCCTCAGACATGTCCTCCTACTCGCGTTTATTTATGGTCTTTCTATATCAGTGTAAACTAGCGAATTAAAATTTTCTTAGCTCGTTAAGTTATCGTGTATATACACACACACACACACACACACATATATATATATATATATACATATATATATATATATATATATATATATATATATATATATATATTTACATACATACATACATACATACATAGCCTACACACACACACACACACACACACATTACTGTAATTTTTTACGGTAGTTATAATGATGACAATGACTTTTTATTTGAACTATATGCAGCTAATTTAAAATCCAGGATGTATTTTTGATTGCAAATATACATTTAAGAAGTAAATCTGGTCTGTCTCTTCAGTTGCAAATAATATTGGTATAGGGAATGTGTTTCAAGGTCGTTGAAGCTCTTATTATCAACAGGAAATTTTAAAATTAATTAATTCCGCATTGTTTTGAATATTTTTTCTCACCTGGTCTTCAGCAGCCGACTTGCGGTCTATTATCCTTGATCTGGATATTAATATTTTACACTCGTTCATTAGGTATTTGTGCTTGCTGTATATGATTTTTCGTAGTTCTGCCATCCTTTTCATTTGCATTTTCCCATAAGTCTCTTTTTATAGTTTATATATGAAAGAGCTATTTTAATGTTGTTACTCTTCTCAAAATAGTTTATTTTAATTGTTTTTTGTGAATTCTATTGTAGTTTATTTATTTCCTTATTTCCTTTCATCACTGGGTTATTTTTCCCTTTTGGAGCCCTTGGCCTTATATCATCCTGCTTTTCCAACTAGGGTTGTAGCTTCGCTAATCACAATGTAATAATAATAATAATAATAATACTAATAATAATAATAATAATAAGGATGATGATGATGATGATAATCATAATTGTTTCTCTCCTTCATCATCAATTTAAGGGGTACACAGGAAGCTATAAAATGTCCAAGGGGGACGGAAAAACAAAAAGGTTGGAAACCACCTATATAATACAATGTATAAATCTAACAATCCTAAGGATCAATACTTCATAGATTTTATAAGTTTTATTCTAGTTGTGACCATATTGTGGAATAAAATTCCAAATCAATTAGTTGAATCAGTGGAACTTCAGATATTTGTTTGACCGTTTATATGTTTCTTATCTGTTTAACATTGGTATTTGTCTTAATATATTCTTTATTTTTGTAATTCATCTTTCTCTGTTTTTTCTTTATTTTTCAAAGATGATTTCCTTGCTGGTGTCCTTGGCCTTGTAGCATTTTACTTTTCCAAGCAAGGATGCAGATTGGCTAGTAATAATGATGATGCTGATAATAATAATGATAACAACAACAGTAATGATATTGATAATTACAATAACATTCAATCCTTCGGTGATGATTACTTTGTTTACATCGCCTTATCCTTATCTTTTATTGACGTGTTTGTTGCTATGAAGAATATGGCAATTTCTGCAGTTCTGATATTCCCTATCAGTTTTGCTTTATCCTTATAAGAATACTCTATACATCCAGTAGGTGTAAATATAAGAATGCTGTATACATCCAGTAGATGTAAATATGTATGTTTATATGACTGATAGATTTGAAGTTTTCTGGCATCTTGACATCGATGGTCATTGACGCCGATATCGTTTATTGTAAATAAAAAATTAAAGAATATTTAAGTAAAACCATAGAAGCGAGGATGTCATTATAAAAGTTAGATAGCTTTCAGAAGACCTCCATCTGAAATAAATGTAAAAATACTGCTTGCATAGTACGACACATCATGTCCAAGAATCTTGGCAAAGATGAACCTGCCATCCTCACCTCGAGCCTCAAACAGATGTCTATTTCTTTCCGTGGTATAAGTGGGGCATTCAGTCAACGAGTGTAGGGATACTTATGACTCCTGGCTAGTACAGTGGTAACGTGTTCGCCTAGCATTCGCATGGCAGCAGATCGAGGTCACTGTTGTGCTTGGGCACCATAGTGGTCTTGCCCGGCTGAGGGTCTGGTGAGAATTTAGTCTGATGGTACTGGAACTGAAACCAGATACCTTCCCTTTAGAATAAATTGAAGGAAATTGAAAGATTGGTCATATTTGATATCACTCTTGATATTGTAATATAATATTACGTACAGATGATATCCGATGTTTCTGGGTTGTGTAGACTAAGTCCAGAGGTTTACGCCTGCCTTTCATTCCCCTTTAACCCCTTGGCGTTTCCCTCCGAGAGCTCTGGATTTACCCACCACAAATTGGGTTCAATGAAAGTCTTTATATCTGGTTTTTGTTTATTAATAATACTTTAACAAAGCGAACACAACAATTAAGAAAACAATAAACAATAGCACAGCGTTCCAAAGAGAGAAAGCATAAATAAAATATTTAGAACACCCCTCGCTCCCAATCCTGAATACAAGAAGACGAGGGCTGGGTTTAGGATTCATTGCCCTGGGAATGACCTGAGCGAAACTGAAACAAGCAAAGAATCAATCTTGGCGTGTTTCAGTGTGGCTCAAGGTCGAAACTAAGTTTCAGTGCAGCCAGGATCCACGTATGCTGGAATTACACTAGTCATTTCTTGCTTGAGGTTTTCGCCAACCTCCAGCTGATGCTAGCGAGCGAAAGCGTTATAGCAAGACCACGTCCTATTTGCAGCCGCCATCTTGTTTGTTTACATGCGAAGTCATGCGCGCGGTTTGTGTTGGTTTCTTTCCCTCCAGTCGGGACGCTGATATCTCGAGCAAAATGCTCCCGGTTTCCCATTTTCGACAGCAACGGCTCGCTACTGGTGAAAATAAAGGCTAGTGTGGTTCCAGCTATAGAAGTGGATCCTGGGTGAAGCAGAATTAGCAATAAAACTGTTGCAAGTTTTTATTATCACTGATCAAAATTTAGAACGTTATCCCATACACTTGGAAAACTAGTTTATTCTTTGAAAGGATTTATCGTTATGTTTACGTGCTTTCATTGTTGTTGTTTTTTTTTCACTGTATAACCTTAATGTACTGTGAGATTTCACAGAATGTCATGATAATGCCCAACAGAAAGGCAGACTAGTAAAATAATTGAAAAAAAAAACAAAAACGATAATTACGAATAACAAGAGTGGAATCTTAAAATATAAAAGGAGTCAATTTAGAATTGCACTCAATTATACACACACACAAACATAGACACACACACACACACACACACACACATATATATATATATATATATATATATATATATATATATATATATATATATATATATATATATATATATATATATATATATTATATACTGTATAAGCGTGTTTGTGTATGCGTGTATACGAAAGAGATTTAAATACTAACAACCTAGGATAGAATATAAAATAATGCCAGAATAGAATGCCACAGGTAATCCTCGGTGTAATAACAGACGAGAGATTTATTAAAGCAATACTCTCAAGTCTATTGTTGCATATGTCTACGGTGGCTCCTGAGGGTGTCACTGAGCCACGTAGCCATTACACACCGCGGATATTTCCGCAGATATTTCCGCGGATAGTTCCTTTGCGAGAAGCAGACCACTCCATCCTCAGCACTGATGTCATTCACAACACGAAGTATTTAGCCTCCTTGTCCTGAAAAAGTTTGAAATTATTATTATTATTATTATTATTATTATTATTATTATTATTATTATTATTATTATTAGAGGAAGTAGGGAAAAGCAAAGGGAGAGGGGAGAAAAGTCGGGGAATTGATAAAGGTGTTATATGAAAAAAACAATTTATATATATATATATATATATATATATATATATATATATATATATATATATATATACAGTATATATATATATATATATATATATATATATATATATATATATATATACATATATATATATATATATATATATATATATATATATATATATATATATATATATATGCAGTATGTATATTATGCTTATTATTTTTATGTATATATGTCTGTATATATACGTCAGTATATATATATATATATATATATATATATATATATATATATATATATATATATAATTTGATTGTGAATCAAAAATAGTGTCACATCTTAGATACATAGATATACAACGGTATAAAGTATATTGCGAATTTATTACCCAGCCATGGGCTGTAGCTTTCCAACACACACACACACACACAAAAAGAAAAAAAGGTTAAATTAAAACGTCACTTACTAGGAAGCTGTTCGTAGCCCCTGGCACCGAACTGGTGGGTGCCATAGCGGGTGGCGCCTCTGCGTCTCTGCCCGGGCCTCTTTCTCCGTTCTAGGTTGACAAGCCCGTCCACCGAACATAGGCCTAGCATTACTACGAGGAGCACCACCCACAACTGAAGGTGGAAAAAAAAAAAACGCTAATTAGAGGAGTTTGGTAATCAGTCAGTGTAGATGCGCAGATTTATCTCTAAAAGACTTGCTGAGGAACCAGAAGGGTGAACTTATTTGGTGCCACCCTACGGCTATTGGAAAAGTGCGTGCTGTAACAATATATATGTAGATATATATATATATATATATATATATATATATATATATATATATATTATCTCACGACCTTTATCCCTTTGGATTGGCGTTGCCAAAAGAAAACAACCTCCTGGTTTGTACGAGTTGATGGTGCTAATACCAAGACCTATTGTTTTTTACTTGACCACAGCAGATTAATGTACCCATTTACTTAATTCGATATATATATATATATATATATATATATATATATATATATATATATATATATAAAGGAATGAAAAAGAACAACACTAATGAATATGTGAAGATTTACAAATTGAATTATTTTTGCTTATATATATATATATATATATATATATATATATATATATATATATATATATATATATATATTGAGCTTATACTTTGTCAATGATATAAAGAAAAAGATGGCTTGTACTTACTGTCTTGAAATTCATGTTGAAATGATCAAAGCTTGGATGACCTGACTCTGAAAAGGAATTTTAAAAAGCTTGTTCATAGATTAATCTACATTTAGAAAGTACAATTCATTTCATTTATATTTTTTCTAAGCGTATTGAAAATGGATACCAGTTGTTTATATCAGTATCGAGGAATTGGTGTAAAATAGATATGAGACTAAAGTTTTTAAAATTAGATTTCAAAGGATACTAAGGAGGAGGTTGAAATACAGCTGTGATATTAATTGCAGATTATATAAATGGAGTTCGGTTTGGGTGCAAATTAGGGTTGATTGACAATGAAGAGAAAAATATTGAGTCTATAGAGTTGGGTTTTTAATAATGAAACCATATGGAAACATTTAAAACCCTTTTTTCAGAAAATTGCTGTATTGTTAAAGTAGTTTGCATTTATAAGTTATGAGCTTTTGTTCAATAATCTTTAGGATAGAAATGTAAACGATATGAAATTATTGTTAAGTTTAACCACTATATAATTTTCTTATATAAAAAAAAATAATTTAAAAATCAGAAATGAATACGAATAGGAATATGCTTAAAACTAGTACGTTTGGACGCATTTTGCTCCTTTTTTTGTAACCAAAGATTGCATTAACAAAATATATTTTGGCAAAATTCAAGTTTAATGGTTTAAAGGCCGCTCATGAATGGCAGAGGCAAGAGACAGTGACATTGCCCTATCAAGCTGGACAATGCCCTAGAGACTGATCATATATACATATGATCAGCTCCCAAGCCCCCTCTCCACCTAAGCTAGAACCAAGGAGTGCAAGGCAATGGCCACTGATGACTCAGTAGATAGAGCTATAGGCTCTCCCATACCCCCAGCCTTAGCTCACAAAGATGATGAGGTTGCAGCGACCAAAGAAACTAACGAGTTTGAGCGGTACTTGAACCCCAGTCTGACGTTCACGAGTCTGGGACGTTACCACATCGGCTTACTAATTTATACAGTTTTTTTTTTATGTCCATGGGGTTGCATTTACACACACACACACATACATAAAAAACAACAGTTCTATCCATTCGAGTCCGTTGTAGGACAAAGGCCTCAGACAAGTCTTTATTCATGTTTGTGGTTTGGTCAGTTTTCATCACTACGCTGTCCAGTGCGGATTGGTGATGGTGGGAGACTTTAGTCTAATCGCTCACAGCAAGTTTACCTAGTATGGGTGCCTCTGACTACTACAGCCTTGCTGATCATGGCGATGCACAAACCTTTTCACCACGTTAAGGTATCCCCACTCAGAAAGGCACACACAAATACACACACACACACACACACACATATATATATATATATATATATATAAAAATATATATATATATATGTATATATATATATATATATATATAAATACATATATATGTATATAAATAATATATATATATTATATATATATATATGTATATATATATATATATATATTATGTATATATATTATATATATATATATATATATGTATATATATATTTATGTGTGTATATATATATATATA
>NC_090752.1:70414460-70416960 GCF_036898095.1 Palaemon carinicauda | reverse complement strand
GGGACGTTTCCAAGAAGTTCTCTCTCTCTCTCTCTCTCTCTCTCTCTCTCTCTCTCTCTCTCTCTCTCTCTCTCTCTCTCTCTCTCGGAAATCTTTATCATTCGTAGCCAAGGTCACCAATGTATTTGATGCCTCTAAAACTGAAAATGACAGACGAGGCATCAGTAATGCCCTTCAGGGCTTTTAGTACTTCATTGTGGCATGAGGTAAATTTGGCCCACACTCGTGTACCTGTGAGTTCACGTGAGTTCTACAACAAGCAACAACAATAAATACAGTCCACTGCAGGACAAAGGCCTCAGACATGTTCTTATTCTTGTCTGGGGTCTGGTAAATTTTTGTCACCACGATGGCCACTGCGGATTGGTGAGGGTGGGAGACTTATGTCTGATCGCTCGCAGCAAACCAACCTAGTATGGCTGGTCCTGAATAATACAGCTTTGCTGATCGTGGCGATACACAAACTCTTTCGCCACGAATATATATATATATATATATATATATATATATATATATATATATATATTATATATATATATATATATATATATATATACATATATACATATATACTGTATATGTGTGTGTGTGTTTGTTTGTTTGGACACTAGTATATGGGCACGCATTTCTATAACAAATAGTATAAGACAGTACAAATGCTGCTTCACCGAAGGCGAATATTGTAAAAGGATAATTTTGAACCAAGACTAAAACTACCTTTAGGTCGTAACTAAATCAAATTTTGTAACTGGTTGTCTATCACATTTAATTTGCTTTTTTTAGACGGTTTGAAGACAGCGATTATTATTATTATTACTTGCTAAGCTACAACCCTAGTTGGAAAAGCAGGATGCTATAAGCTCAGGGGCCCCAACAGGGAAAGTAGCCCAGTGAGGAAAGGAAACAAGGAAAAATAAAATATTTTCAGAACAGTAACAATATTAGGATAAATATTCCATATGTAAACTAATAAAAACTGTAACAGAACAAGAGGAAGAAAAATTAGATAGAAAAGTGTGCCCAAGTGTACAATCAAGCAAGAGAACTCTACCCCAAGACAGTGGAAGACCATGGTACAGAGGATATGGCACTATCTTTAGTGGCTCTTAGAAATCACAGAACTCCAGCTCTTTGCATCAACAAAACAAATGAGTTTTCGTTCATCTGAATTTGAATTTTATTCTAGATTTATTAATCCAGTTCTGTCCCTAAGCTATAATGTCTTTGATTTTGGAACATAGAAAACAATTTGGGATATTCGTTTTCTTTACGGAATCGGTAGAAAATGGAAGCTGTATTGCAAGTGGGTGTATGTAAGTATGTGTGTGTGTGCGTCTGTGTGTGTGCTTGAGGAAATTTATGCTGGCTGTATGTCCCCTTACAGTTTTAAAAGTGAGTAGTGATTTTGAAGCATTGTGAAATTTGTGTAAATTAATGCACATTTAGTATCTAAGGGTATAGCGATATATTTTTAGACTATAGGCCTACATGTGGTACGCACTAGATTTATTTTATAGACCTTCGTACGCGCTATGTTTCGAGCAAGCAGCTGCAAAAACAGGAACATCTTAATGACCTCTGATTTAATGAGCAGAGAACGGTTCTTTTGTCTACCGTTCCATATGACCAGGAAATAATATTCATTTTAGATGCTCATCTAAATTATTTAAACACCTGGATATGTTAGCAAGGCTACTTGTCACAAAATCGAAGTGAATACCATTTCCTTCGGAAGATTTATACCTCTTGAAAGCAAAGTCAGGCTGTATGCAATCACAACTTGATTAGATTATTATCATATTTGATTTACGTTTATAAAAGTGACGAGATAGTGAATTACAAATGTCAATATCCATCATTCAAATAAGCTTAGCTTTGAGCTCTTTCATCATCATCATCATTTTTATTCTAGCCCTCTATGGCTTGCCTTTGCCCGTTTCTCAAACTTGGAAGGCAGCCGTCCAACTGAGGGTACTTACTAAACAAACCTAGCGTGTCGATAAGTATTTTAAGAGGCTGAACATGCTTCCAGCGAGATGTGCTGTCAAGGTCGATTATTGGATCCCTGATTTGTCAAGCTTAGCAGGAACATGTGCTTTCTGCAGTTATTGTATCTTAGCAGAGATTTGTGTGTGGATGCGAACAAAAGGAATTTTAAAGAATAAGAAAATGTGTTCTTATAAATGAATATCGCAGTTTTGAGAAGTATGTCAGAAGATTGGATTTTGGAATGATTCATTGCATTTGATCGAGTGCTATAATGAGGATGAGATCATGGTGAGGGGTAGATAGGGATGGTTTGGGCATGCTCTTTGCACTCCCCAAGAGAGATTAGTTCATCAAACTTTTAACTGGGCTCCACACGGCACTAGAAGAGTTGGAAGATCCAAGCTACATGGCTGAGAACTATGAAGTGTGAAATAGTAAATGATGAATGGAGAAGTATTGAATTAAAATCTCAAGATCGAGACGACGGGTGAAATCTAACCGAGACCATTTG